>NC_086329.1:55023165-55143165 GCF_036172605.1 Pelobates fuscus
ATGATAGCTAACAAATACTTCAGTCAGGCTGTCTGAGTATAGTGGGGACTGCATGTGATGTATTGGGGTGTCAAGGTGTAATGGGGACTGCATATTGGGCTGTGTCAGTGTAATGGCTACAGTTTGTGTGTGATATTTGGCTGCATGTGATGTATTATACTGTCTGTGTGTGATAGTGTGATGTTTTTGAGCTGTGGACATGTGATGGAAACGGTGTGTTGGTATTGGGCTGGCTGTGTGTGAGGAGTATGTGTGTGATTATTTTGTGCTGTTAATGTGTGATGGGGACTGCTCTTGTGTTTGTGATGGTTTTGGGCTGTCTGTGTACGGTGGGACTAACTGTGTTTCTTTGACAACAATAACCACTGAGGAATTGATAGCATCATGTAACTGGTCATTTGTGACCTGTATAAAAGTTGGTGATTTCACAACCTGCTACCAAATATACCTATTGTGGATGCTATCAATGTACTGCTTACTAAAACTATTTGAATCTGCTTGTACAAAGAATTAATACATGTTTATACTTGTAATTCAATTCACATGACTGTAGCATATATATGGATTTTCTACATATGGCTTAAAAGTCTTTAAGACAATACCAATAATTATTACAGACCTGTTCATCCACATGGATTATTCTGTACTGTATATATTACTACTATGTGGGTGTCCTCTAGGGTTTTCACTGCATGCCACCTGGGGTGAGCCCCCAGATTATTACGTATAGCTCTGCCGGAGCAGACTTTACAAAGATATGGTACCTTACTTGCAATGTTAATACCAATGTGATTTGGCTAAATACTCTTGCTGACCAAGGAGGTACAGCTCTCGAGTACAATGGGGATGAGCCCCAATATAATTACACGCTTCCGAGCGTCTGTTTAAAGGGTGAGCCCCTCTCAGGTACCAAACCTCACGGAGGGGTCTTATTGGGTGAACCCCAATTCTATGAGACTATTAGGTCTCCCATATCACTCAAGGGAAACACACTTTTGTTCCACTTGAGGGTGAGCCCTCTTTCACTGATACGTACTACACTCACGACACGTGTGACCGCTCACTCCTTTAGTGTGACCGCACCAATCAGATGCGGTCACACTGAGGTGCCGATTAGGCACCGTGACAATCTGTTCACAAGTTACATTTGCTTTGGTTTACAATAAATATAAGGATTAGTGAAGGATATTAGAATTGGTGCTACTATCACCTATGTGTTCACCCCAAACACACGTATATAGTGCAAAATAATCAATAAAAAACTGTGAGAGCACACAAATAGATAAAATTACCACAGGCTGTAAAATATAAAACACCTGTAATACAAAACAGTAATATAGTAAATCACCAATCTTATAAAAAAACAAAACACAAACATATATGGTCACACTCACATGGTGCTGAGCCACTCAGATAGCTGGCTCAAACTTAGAAGCTCTCCTTCAGAACTTTGTTCAAATGAATAAGCATCTGGTATAGCAGGATACACTCTTAAAGAAGCACTGCAAGCACCATAACCACTACAGCACGCAGAAGCGATGATTTCAGGATTTACCTTCAATATAGCTGGTTTAAGTTTGGAAACTGCATTTAACTGATCTCTAAGGAACATCCACTTCATCCTTTTATTGATAGAGCTTCAAAGTATTATTATAATAAGAACAAAACAAAAGGGGGAACAGTTTTGGCGGTAACCCCTTTGTGTAAAGAGTAAACGAAAAATAATTAAAGTTATAAAACGTCACTTTTAAGATGATTATTTAAAATATTAGGATCACTTGTCATAAGTGAAAATAGTATCTGTGATAGGAGAACACCCCCCCTATCAGATCATAGTTCAAAAAATGAATGAAATGTAAATGTTCAAATTGCTCTAAATCAAGAAAAAAATCATAAAAATTAAAAACAATATAATAGATATAATCAAAAAGTAATCAAAATAACAAAGGTTTAACAAAAAGAACGGGGTTTTGATAGTTTGGTAATTACACCATATTGTTGCAATGTTAAACAGAGTGCAACAGGATTGGAAACTTGCAACTGTTACATTCCGCCATAAATCAGGAGTGGAGAGATATGATGTAGCGAAAATAGAGCGGGAAGCCCGTCAGTGAAATATATTTCTAGTTTCCCTACTCTATTGTGCCTTTGAGGGCACCCCTTAAAAAAATTCTAATTACTGCTAACTTGAAAATAACTTGTGTGTAAATATCAAAATAGAAGATAAAAGTAGTTGAAGTATGGCTGGAGCTGTCAATAAAAGATCTTTATGAATATTGTCCCATGTCTCGTGGACCAGCATCATACTTCATAAACGTCCCTTCTAAGTATTAGCCAGCTTTCTGAGTGGCTCAGCAAAATGCAAGTGGGAGCACATATCTATAAAAAAAAAAAAAAAAATTTTTTTTTTTTAGAAGATTGGTAAATTTGCTTTGGTGCTTATTGTGTCCCTTTAAAGTTTATAGAAAATCGATTCTCTTTTATAACGGAGTATAACCCTACAACAAAACACATGAATAAAGTTTAGTGTCCAGACGCTACCTAAAAATAAAACTAAGCCTCCAATCAGGACATATGATCATGTCATTCTTTCACAGATAGTTAAAAAGGATCAGATGACTAAGTGTGCAATCACCTCATGTTAAACGCGGGATAAATATAGTTAAAGGTTTCACTGTTGTATGACGCTGTATGTGTAGCACTTTTTGTCTAAAGAATAGAGTATTAAAAAACCCACTATAACTGCTACATCGTATTGTAATTGTTGTTGTGTGGTAACTATGGCATAGTACATTTATTTTGTTGAACAGTACCATAGGAGCGCGGTGCCAAATTTGCTGGCACCAAAAGTCAAATACCTTTTACCCATAAATATATTCTAGATCAGGGGTAGGCAACCTACGGCACTAGTGCCATACACGGCACTCAAGGTGTCTTTGCATGGCACTCAAGGCTGTTATAGCCAAACAGGCTCTGGCCGATCAGGAGTCCCAGTGAAACTTCAGATATCTACTAATACGAAAAGGACAATCCTCAATTTATGCATTGCAGCACATAGAGTAAGTGATCTCAGGTCCCTTCCTCCCAGCACTTGTGAATGGAAATCCACACTGTGGTAGAGCAGCCCACAGCGGATATTGCAGCTCCTGCCCTTCACCTGTACCTGGCCAGCCTGGTCTCCACTGGAACCTAGGGAAGCCACCCATACTGCTAGATATACACAGAAATGCACAATAACCCTCCCCTCATACAAATAATACGAACAGCCCACAAACAAACATACACACAATCCGCACAAACGCTAACAATCCACATACATGCACACAACCCCACATGCAATACCCCACACGTACACACACTACCAAACACACAATGTGACACATCCATCCACACACACACAATTCCACAAACAGCCCCAATACACAGCCCACATTCATATGTATCATACACGATACCACAAACTACTCCTGAACATATACAATATAATAGCTCATATACGCACAAATACAATCAATTACAGTATAAATAACACAAGCGTAATACTGCAGCATACAGACCTCAATTTAAAAAAATAGGACCGGCAAGCTACGGGACATCACAATCCTATATCGGCACAGTGCTGATTTTATCTATTAAAACATGCATAAAATTAAAGCATTTAGTGCAGTACAAAGTATTGGGCATTAAATGGTAAAAGCCTACTACAGCCTCAGCACTGAAATTCTGATATGAGAATGTATCCTTTTTCATTCATAGAGGGAGCAAGAAAGAAGAAAAAAATAAACACACCACACCTATGCTGCCACCTGGCTGCATAACCAAGAAATATTATTTAAAGGGATGATAGCACCTCTTACAGTTCCAGTATATTAACTATTATATTATTGACTTTGTGCAGTCAGGTTAAAGGAAACCTGGAATGAATTTAGTTTATCCTGCCTGAGGGAAAAGATATTTCACAGCAAGCAAATATTAGAAGAGTTATGTTTAAATGTTTACATTGCATGGTTCAAAAAAATTCCTCTAGCGAACAGTGTTTTCAGACAAATACTTTACCGACCAAAGGGGAGAGGGGGCCTGGGTTACCTAACTTCCACCTTTACTACTTGTCAGCACAACTTGCACAGATTAGAGAACTTTGCATGAACCCCACCATGTATGTGCAGCAGTAAGAGCCCCATTGACATTTTTCAAAACATTTTGCATGAAGGAAACCCCTCAAAAAGGCCCGATTACAACCATCTATTCACAACTTACTGAACCCGAAGGAGGCGAAGACACTCTCACTTATGTTACTTAATGGGAAAAAGACTTACAACAGACGTTAGACGGTGGGGAAAAGCAAGGGATCTGGGAGACAGCAGCTAAAGTCACTATTTGCGTGACTTTACAAGAACAGTTATATAAGACGATCATGAGGTGATATACCACTCCTCTAAAACAATTCAGAATGGGGAACACTCCTACAGATGTTTTCTGGTGGGGTTGCAGGGCAAAAGGGATATATATCCACATATCCATATGACATTACTCGGCAAAAATATGGGTGTTTTAGAGCAGTAAAACATATAACGCTAATGATATCATTTGTGAAAGGGCAGCTTATCTGTGAAAAAGGCAAACAAACAAATATGAACGCTTATTTTGGCCAGTGTTTGTGGCTACTAAAAAAGACTGGCCATACCCCATTTTGCATACCCTGGGTTGTCTACTTTTTCAAATGGTATTCCATGATGGGGGTATTTTTCATAACTTGGCTGCTTTACGGTCTCAAATGCAACATAACCAATCTAGTAAATTTTTATGTGTATAAACTGAAAAGGGGAACATGCTATATTTGACCCTGTAATTTTTAAAGACCCATAAAACCTGTACATCGGGGGTACTGTTGTACTCGTGAGACACAGCTAAATACAAATATTTGTATTGTATTTTAATAAAAGCTAACAGTATTATGACATTCACAGTTCAAATGACATGCCATACTCTAAAAATAACATTTCTTAATTTCTCAAAGTTTTTGGTTGAACAGACATATAGTGCAAATTGCAGGTTTTGTTTGATCAGAATGTATACATTTGACTCCGTCCTTAAGGGGTTAAGCTCTTTATCTGCAGCATTTCAAAGCAAAACGCTTCACATGCAGACTCCAGGCACCATGTTTAATATAAATTAAACTTTATTAAAATTAGACAAAAAAACAAAACAAAAAAACTAACATTTTATCTATTAAAACATGCATACAATTAAAGCATTTAGTGCAGTACAAAGTAATTTGCATTAAACAGTAAAAGCCTACAACAGCCTCAGCACTGAAATTCTGATATGAGAATGTATCCTTTTTCATTCATAGAGGGAGAAAGAAAGGAAAGAAAAATAAAAACAAAACCACACAATCCACACCTATGCTGCCACCTGGTATATTATTTAAAGGGATGATAGCACCTCTTACAGTTCCAGTATATTAACTATTATAGTATTGCCTTTGTGCAGTCAGGTTAAAGGAAACCTGGAATGAATTTAGTTTATCCTGCCTGAGGGAAAAATATTTCACAGCAAGCAAATATTAGAAGAATTATATTTAAAGTGGCTCTGACTTTTATTTTATTTTTTTACATTTGTAGCCCTCCACTGTGCCGTCTGAGTAGCCTAGTCCCTACCCCTGCTGAAATTGTGTTTTATAGAATAGAATAGGGCTACTTTTCCTTATTTAGAAATGGCAGGCTGACAAAAGGTGGAGCTTTCATCAAAATCCACTTTGTTTGTCAACATCATCGGTTGCCAATTCGTACCTCCTTCCAGCATCGTGTCACCTCCTGCTATCGATGAGGCTCACACAGTCTGGACGAACTGGTCATGCATGTGCGTAACAAAAAGGCCCTAGAGAGGGCAGAGGCGTGCCACAATAGTATATGTAACAAGATGGTGGCGCCGTGCATGGCGGGACAGCCAGGACGCTAAAATGGTAAGTAGCAGTAGTCCCTGGGATCTTCACTGAGCATTGGCTGGGTTAGGTAGGCAAGGGGACCACAAGAAAGGCTAGGGCAGTGTCGGAGACTAAAGTGACAAAACTGCTTTAATGATCTAATCATGAGTAGCTTTCCACGCTGTGCTCTATGCAGACTTTTGTGACTTTGTTGCTGCCACAGCAATTCCTGCAAAGGGTTTTAATTTAAAATGTTGTACACAGTACAATTCACCTAAACAGCAAAGTGCTACTAATAATAAATATTATTTACTACATCATTACTGTAATTTGGTAATCAAGAATATTAAAATTCTGTTACTCAGCTTGAAACATTTAACCAAAACTGTGGAAATGTCATATGAAAATAGCAACCTGTTGCTATTTTTGTTAAAGGAATACTTCAAGCACCATAACCACTAAGTACAACATCGTGGCATATGGTGCCCGGGGCCACTGGAAGCCATTCAACGGTTAACTTTCAAATTATTTTGAATGTATTGATACTTACCTTGCTATGTCAGGCATGCACATTCCAGTTCGGAGTTTTTTTGATTCAAGGTTTACCAGGATTACCAGGTTTAGACCGTATACATTGACTGAGAATTGTCAGCTGTCCTGGCACAGTCAGAGCATACCATGCAAATTAACCAGGAGTGTCTGGCACTCACAGGATATTTTATTTCCAGATACCCATGGGCACAAAGCACCAGGAGAGTTTTATTTATTTTTTGTTTTTTAATAAACTGTGCTGCCCTGCTCACTCTGGTAAACATTTCAGTAGCATTTTACTGTGGCAAGTGAATAAGAGTAAATCACGTCTAGAAAAGTGACAGTTTAAATATTAGTTTTCCTAACCTATTTGGCTTTAAGGTTTACAGATTTGTGGTCAACACAATACAGTTCACTGTTTAGCGCATAGATGTGTAACACGGTTATTTAGTTGAAGTTTAAATTTGAGTCCAGAAGGCCATACTAGAAACATTGCTGCTGTCAGCTATCCTTCCTTTTCAGCTTCTCTAAATTTGAAATTCACTACGATTTCCTGACAATTCTCACTTTAGTAAATTATCTCGTAAGTGTGTGTTTTCCCTCTAACAAAATGATAACAGTATCTAAGAATATGTAGAATTCACTATCAAATAAAGCGTCAATCTCAGCATCTGCAAATCCCTTATAATGCACCTGTTTATCCAGACAAATGAAACACAGGCAAAGTGCCCCATGGTTTCACAATCCTACACAGACATTAACAGAGTTATTTAGTACAGTGAGAATTCAAAGTGAATTTCAAATTTAAGGCCAGAGTAGCTGAACTGAAAGCATTGCTGACTTTTTCTAGTTCAGCTATTTTGACCTTAAATTTAAAGGTCACTTTGCATACACCTTGGATTTTCATTTAGTGAATTACGCTGTAAATCTTGTATGTCCTCTACTAGACGGAAGCAAAGCAGAAACTGATAATTTGTATAACCAAAATGTTCTGGGTTTATCTCAAATCCTAGAACTTTGCAGATATTTGTCAAGAAATTGCGAGTAACAGGTGAGAGAACAGAAGTAGCAGACGATTGGAGCGTCTGTACCTCCCATAGTGTCCACAAGAACCACCGTCTGCGACACCTGATGAAGGTTCATTAGAACAATCACTTTAATGAAAGAATTCAGGCAGGGTCGGCCACAGTTACAGGTTTTTGCCATGGAGAGTTCTTGGCAGAGTGTAACTGGAAGGATATGAGGACTGTGCGGAATTCTGAAAAAGAACAGAGAAAAATATAACACTTTTTAAAGAGTCTAGAAATTATAGAAACATATAGATTATTTCATAATTTTCAAAGTCACGTCATTTTTATCTGAACCAGCAACTAAAAGATTTCAAATATTTATTGAATTTTTTATTTTATTTAACTATTATTTCTGCCACTTGTGGCGGAATCTTCAAATGAAACATTACATTCTTCAGTAACATGGAAATTGACTGTTGAATATGTTACATTGTTGGAATACAACAACAGACATAACATAGTTGCGATAGGTATACCTTGATCATCAGTACTTGGTGATGGACATTAACCCCTTAAGAACACATGATGTGTGACATGTCACGATTCCCTTTTATTCCAGAAGTTTGGTCCTTAAGGGTTTAAAAGTAAATTCTAGTCGTACAAGTGTATGTGTCTGTACATTGGGAAAGTTATATAGAACAGAAATTTAAGTGCTGTCCAGCCAGCAACAGAAGTGCATTATGTTGCAGGAAGTACCTAACAGTACTAGTGTTATCAACTGGTATATCACCTTGTATTGTTATTTTAGACACACTGGTTTTCTTGTAGTTTTCCTTGGATGCGTAATCCAGTGTGGAGTACTAGCATAGTAAGAAGTGTATACTGGTAGTCCCATTATAGATGGAAGGAAGAGAGGACAGAAAAGAATCAAAGAAAGTAACACGATGAGAAGAGTTCCGGGTATCGGTCAGCAGGGCACACCAGGGAGGCAAGCAGGGGCAGAAGGAGGGGACAACAGTGAGCAGCGAGACAGAGGAAAGTTTAGGCACTCCAAGGTTCAAGAAAGCAAATTTATTAGAGCCACGTGACAGACAGCAGATACGTTTTGACCTATAAGTTCTTTATAGGTCGAAACGTTGCTCCTATTGGTCATGTGGTTCTAATAAATTTGCCTTCTTGAACCTTGGAGTGCCTAAACGTTCCTCTGTCTCCTGCATATTGTACTGGGGACCTGGTGCTGGGTCCTAGTTTGGCTGCACCCTGGTTCAGAATAATGGGATTGAGTGCAGTTCCTAATTTATCTCAGCACAGTGAGCAGCGAGACAGAACAGCATGGGGACCTAGGAATGGAGCACAGCGGGGCACGACACTCCATCATCCGTCTCGAGCCCCTGAACCCCCTCGCACCACCCCCAAATAGGTCTCACACAGTTCCTAAACCCGATCAAACTTTTTTTATTGTACCTCATACGTGCGCTGTTAATTTTTCCATTAAATAGTTATTGTGAAGGAATAACACTTTCGGCTCCTTTTGTTTGTTTGGATTCGTGCTTACATTTATTTAGTCTATTTTATTTTGTTCCAGAACCAAGACCACCCCAAAGACCAATTAGAACGTTATGTATCTTGTACGAAAACCTCAAAGGAAATAATAGAATGCTCCACTGGGTGGCCGCCATTTTGGGCATGCGAACGCACGTGGTTGGGACAATGGATGGCGGCCAGTTTGTCTAACGAACGCTGGCAGCGGGACTTGGTCTTCGAGTGCCTGGAACTTATTTTAGCCAGGCACTCCTGAGAACACCGGTCACCATGGACATACGACCCGTTCCAGTTCACCTATACGAACGGGGTTCGGGAGTTACAGACTAACGAACACGGGGAGCATTCTACACGAACCTGCTTTCATTCACCTTATGTGGTTTTCGTACAAAACCCCACGAACGGAGACCGGCTTTTGCCACAATTTCCCTGGAACTATTTTGCGCTTCAACCTTGTGGCAGACCGGTCAGAACTTCCCCGCGATGGCGATCCAAAACTACCGAACGGATCTGGGTGATATTTTTATATATTGTTCACCCAGATCCAGTCTATCCGGGGATGTGACTTTTGTGGGGTTTCCATGTATTTTGGGGTGGTTAAGAAATGTTCGATTTTTCTGTCCTGAGAGAAAATATAATTAGCAATGTGTATCCAATAATTATCTCAGGCACAGAGGATCATGGGAGGGATTTCCTTGCATTTTCTGTGTGAGAAACCCCGTGGCTGCCAATAAACCAGTCTTCTCCCAGCATTAAGTCTTGGCTCATGTGATATTTTTACCTTTGGGATTATTCGTGTTGTGTATTGGGAAAAGGGCATCCGTGGCAGTGATATTCTGGCAGACCACCACAGTTATCTTTGAGTTTATGGAGCACTGGGGCCAAAGGTGGGTAGTGGACTGCAGCCAAGTCCGAGCCAAGGCCCTAATGTGATGTTGTGGAGAAGAGCTGTCTCTGCTCCCATCCAACCGTCGTTAGGTTTAGATAATAGAAATACCTATGTGTTAACGCTAATGTGTTTGTGTAATATCTGAGATGCCTGCGTCCCTACCTCCTTCCAGAAAGCGGTCACTATTGGGCAACACCACATTTGGTGGTATGTTTCTCTGCCACCACACAGTTCCCAACACAGGTCAGTCGGGGTTTTATGCATATGATATAGCTTAACTGGTGTTGTGTCCCATCTGAGCATTGTTTCAAAAGCCTGTTCCTGCATTGTTACACACATGGACATTTTACTATTTGCCTCCCATATGTCTTGCCAATCTATGCCCTCCAAAACCTCTCCTATCTCTCATCGATCGGTATAGTTTAATTCACAACAGTCCGTTGTAGTGAAGCGGAGGTGAGAACATATGGTGCTAATCAATCCTTTCTGGTATGCCTCAGCATCGCATATTTGTTCATATTAGCTAGGCCGCGTACGGGCTACCTTTCTAATGTGGGGTAGGCTCGCAAAGTCCCACATCTGGATATATTTGAAGAAATATGTGGGCTTAGTACAGTTTCTCTGGATGAGTAGTGAGATTTATCCCCAAATATTTGATCTGATTAGGTGCTATACGTATTTTATAGGTAAAACACACAGTATAGAGAGCGCAAGATAAAGATAATGTAGTGAACTTTCTAGGACAATGCCCCAAACTCAATTTTCCACAAGAATAAATAGAAAAAGCTGCGAAATACAATAAAAACCTTCCCAAGTTTTAAAACATCTCATAGGACAAAAATGAAAACAAACTATGTATCAGCGCTTAGTGAATATACCCCTATTTTTTAACATAGGGCTCAGCACAGAAAATATCTATTCAATAAAGAGTTTCAATTCCAGTCTTATTTGAGGGCACTTTCAAAAGTCCGCAGGGATTAGTTGCTGTAACAGTAGCATATATGTCAAATCTGTGTCTTTGCACGTATCCAAACCTTAAAATAGAAAAGATACTGGCATAGCGTAAAAATGTTACAACTTTATTTCCCATATAAAAAAAAACCCATAGGAGAAACTCTTACAATAAAATATTGTGAAGCTTATCTCTAAGATTCACAGTAAAAGCAAGATTCAAACAGAGTGTCAATGGAAGAGTTGAATGTTACCGCTCCGTGGATACTGATTATTCAGAACCGGTCCTGTGCACTAAAATCGGTCCTTCCCAGGAGCGCCGGCTTCCAGATACTGCTGTGATCGTTACAAATTCAAAAGTCCCGCCAAAAACACGATCTACGCGTTTCGCTCGTTAGATTGAGCTTTTTCAAGATGAGGTGTTTAGGGGGACAGTAGGTATATATAAACACCTTTTAATTAACGGATCAATTAATGTTTGTTCAAAGTCTTGTAGTTCCATAATTAAACCTTTATAATAACTTGTCAACGTTATCTTATGTGAGTTTTATATTCATACAAATACATATAGACCAAAGTATTAATCCTAAATAAATTTTTATAGGTGTTGCCAATGTGTGCCGCGTCCGTCGCCAAAAGATCTAAAGGGAAAGCACTGGACTTCTCCATATTCACTTTGTAACCTGATATGTCTCTATAACTGGACAGAAGTGGGACTAAGGCCCGCATCGATTCCATGGGGTTCGTTAATGTAAAATACTCAGATTTTTAACTGAAAAAAACAAATATGCATATCAATATATTTAGCCACAATAAACAAAAAGTGTTATGGGTATAGGCTTATCCAAGCACAGCAGCTCAGCATGAGAATCCAGATGTTTTTCCTATAGATTTACCATGATGTACAGCTGGCTAACAACTGCATTTTCTTAGGATGGTTAAAGAAAATAATCACAATTCCCATTGGAAAACAGCCATCAGCCATTCATTGCCCTTAATTTTCTACACATTATGTAAAATTTTTACTGGCTGTGTATGCATGCGCCATACATACACCTGGATAAGGAAACTACACAGGATAATTCTGTAATCACTCTTCTCTTTCCCTTCCTTTATCTGACTTCTCCTTTACCTCTCTGATATATCCTCTTTAAAGGAACACTATAAGGTCAGGAACACACACGTATTTTATTTATAAAATATTTTACCAGGAAAGATACATTGAGATTTCTCTAGTTTTCAAGCATGTCCTGGGTATTCCCGACCCTATAGTGCAAAAACTACCATTGGCTAACCTCCCCCCCTCAATAGCACATTAAAAGCATGAAAAATGCACCTTATTACCAGCGCCGTGCTGGTCTGCCGGCACTGGCCCCACACCCTTGGTGACATCATCAGAATTGCTGATTTTTAACCAATCCAATGGTTTCCCATGGGGAAAGCGGCAAGGGGGTGGGGCCAAAACGCAGTTTTGGACAATCTGCACCTCATCATAGAGATGTATTGAATCAGTGCATCTCTATGAGGTAAATTCAGCGTCCCCATGCAGAGCTGCCTACTGTGCAGAACTGAGCCAGGTGTCCCTAGCATCAATTTTCTCTGAAAAAGGCAGTGTTTGCATGAAAATGCCTGCAGGTAACTATTATACTCACCAGAAAAATTACATTTAAGCTGTAGTTGTTCTGATGACTATAGTGTCCCTTTAAGTTCTAATATTTTATAGAAATAAGCTTAAGTCTACTCTTTGTCTATATTCCCCATTAACATTTTCAAATATTTCTTCCCTCATCTCACAATTTACTTTACATTGGTCCTCTTCACTCCACTCCCTCACTTCCATAACCACGACCTCTAACCATTCTCCATGCACAGATTTCTGTCTTTGCTCTCTATATCCGCTACTTCTGCAACAAACTCCTTTTAGGAGCTACTCAGCTGCCCTTACAACTTTGTAAATATATCTAGTCAAAAGTGTCTACCTTGACCCTAAAAAGAGCAACCCCTTTACTGACCGCATCTGAACACCGACCCCTCCACCATAGACCAGTGCTCCTCTTACTATCTTAATCTTCACTAGTGTACCTATCACATATACCCATATATTAAGGAATATACATGTCACATATCTAAATCAGGCTATGAGCCAGGATGTCCAAAAAGATGTACATGGATATACACTAAAGAAAACATAAAAATAACTTAAAATTATAAGCCAATCTTTGAATAAATGAAACAGGTCAAATGGAACCATAATACAGTTCCACCTTTATTGACAAATCTTACCTGTAATTGATAGTTACTCTTGAAGCACATTCCAGTAAGGACAGTGGCATCTTTAGATGAATATCTGGAACCATGGGTTCTGCTTTCTCAAATGGATTATCAAACAGATCTAGCTTCTCAAGGTTTAACATTTTAAAGCTACTAGGGAGATAAGGCAGTTTGTTTTTGGTGGCAGACAAAAAACGCAGCTTGCTCAGTTTCCCAATTGTGAATGGCAGTTGAACAAGTTCATTCTCATCAAGTTTCAGGTTAATAAGTTCCTTGAGCTGCCCAAACTGGACAGGAAGGGCCTTGAGTTTGTTCTCACTCAAGTCTAATGACGTAAGAGTGTTTCCCCAAGCGGAGATGCACAGGGACACATCAAAAGACTCCAAGAAGTTATGCTGTAGGTTCAACTCCTGGAGACACACAAGATCTCCTATCGTCTTGGGCAACTTCCTGATATGGTTGTTGCTAAGATCTAGTTTTTGAAGTTTCTTCAAGCATAGCATCCGCATGTCTACCCGAGCAAGTTTGCAGTATGACACTTGAAGATGTTCCAGGGAATAAGGAAAGCACGTCGTGATGGGGTAATCTTTCTTGCATGTAATAAACATCTTGGCTCTTGGCTTTTCGATTTCAGAAGTCTTCGCTGGTATCAAACGTGAGAGTGAAACACCAGTGACATCTGTACCTTTATGTGCCAGTCCCACTGTAGAAATAAAATTCTTTAGAACACATCCATCTGCCTGCAATGCAAAAATAATGTTACTTTTTACCTTCCAACACCAATATTTTAACATATCACAGTATACAGTTTACATCATGTTAAAGACTCGCTGAAGGTGAATAAATATCAATAACCAGGCAATTAAGTGTAATGCACACATGTACGAATGTGTTTAGCTACAACTAACAGAGTAGTTGCCTTTAACGTTGCTCCTTTCGAAAGTAGAATAAAGTAGCCACGTCAAATATTTAACATTATCTTTACTACGGTAATTTCCCAATTTATATATACAGTTTTGAACAATACACTTAAATGAACAAATCCACACCACTGAATTAACATCTGTGCTGTAACCAAGATATATAGTGTTGTTTCTAGAGAAGTAATGGTTCCCTGTAAAGGTTTCATGCAAGCAAAACAGGCTGTATTCCACCACACAGTAAGAGGATCGAATTTCTTGTGTATTTTTTTTTTTTTATTATTCTTTATTTTACTTGTGCAAAAGAATAACAAGCAGGAACAATGTGCCACAACAGCACACATTCATATGACAACAATGGGTTTGTACTGGGCACAGAGCGAACTGCACATTTTCATAGAAAGGTGAAGGCTATGGTAACATCTGGCAGGCTATCTTATCTACCCAGTCGTCATCGTGGTGTTAACATTGAATATAAACTCTTTGTGTGTCTGTTCGGAGATAATGGATCATTGACAAACAGAATCCTTGGAAGGTCTCTCCTTACAGGTATATGGATATAACATTATGACCTGTAGATGGAATTTCTTGTGTATTTTAATTAAGCAACTAGATTTATACCATTCCATTTTTTTAACCAATCTTAGTTTAGTGTCATTCTTTCACTAGAGTCTTATTTAAAATTTAAAATTAAGTGACTTCTGCAATTTTTTTCTCAGCCAGTTCTCATCCTCAAAACTCTGATAGAGCAATTATTCTTACAATGTCTGAGCTTTTCATTTTTATGGTAAAACAGAATCTAGACAGTTGAAAGGAACACCCACCAGCTGGCTTTAACCTAATAAAAACGTTATCTCAAATAAGTTTTTATAGGAGCTAGAGTCAATGGATGTTTTGTTACCTTTAGGGGTTAAACAATTTTCGAATGGTTTAACCCCAAAGCTGTCCCATGGGCACCGGTCTTCTCTGCCTCCCTCCACCACCTTGTGGTGGAAGAAAGTATTGACTTGGTAGCCAGTAATAAGGTGAGTGTTAGTTTCCTGCAGTTTACCTATTATTATCTTACCTTACTGAGACATATATCCACCGTCGGCTCTTTCAATCGAATTGTAGCTTTTCCTTCTTGTACAAACTTAGAAAACACTTGCTCTATGTTGTCTTGCAACTGGAGGGAAAAAAAAACCAAAACAAAAATCAACAAAAACATAAAGCTTAAAAAAACAAAACAAACATGTCCTATGCCTAAGAGCTTCCACCTTATCTGCTATTATGAGAGAAGCAAGAGGTCAACATTACAGATTTATTCACTGGAGACTAGCTGTGCTAATCCATGTCTTGTATTTTTCTAAAAAAAACAATAAAATAAAATAAAAACAATCTAAACATTGCAAACTATGAATTATATGATTCTGCTGCCTAATTTTTCACAATCATATTCCATAGTGCTGCACAATGGAATGTACCACTGCATCGGTTACTGGATCCAGTTGGTTTCACTAGAGAAACCATAATCAATCAACTATGTCAGCAAATGTTTGATATGAATTCTTTGTAAAGGACAATATAAGTTAAAATAAACCATTTTGGAAGGTTCTGATTTCTTACCTGTGGATTGCATTACACGGCTCCCCACCTCAACTATCATGTCCCTGTTAGTGCTCCTGGGCTAAGCCCTACAATAAAGGACGTAGCTCATTGGCATAGAGGTATCATCTGAGGAGCTCAGGAGAGCTAACAAAATATTCTGCTGAGGAACTTCTGTCTCTCTGAAGTGGCCGTGTTGGCAGGATGCCTTTAAATATTGTATTTAAATTATATATATATATATATATATATATATATATTTGTGTGTGTGTGGGCTCGGGGATGAGCTTACCAGGGATACCACATGTGTCGGGGTTCTTAATGTTTTCAATGTGTTTTTGGAGTAGATTTATGCCAGGCACATCCGTGTACTGGAGACAAATAATTTAAGCAGAGTATGTCAAAATCCTCTCCCAGGGCAGGCTTACTATGTGTCAATGGAGACCCCATGCTGGGGGTCTCTGTATACCTGTACTTTCTTCAATAAAGTGTTGGCAAATGTTTGGGTGAGAGCTATAATCAGAATCTACTTTGCGGATTCAGGGAGAAGTTCTTAGCAGAGGTTCGGAATACTGGAGCTCTGTTACAATTGGCCATCCAGCTTTTGCTGACTATATCGCTGTCACTGCTCAGTTGTTCACCTGTACTATGAGAAGTGGTTAATAAATGCTACAATGCCAGTTTTGTCTGACATTCTCTGCAGCACAAAAAAATCTCTGGGATACAGGGGATGAATGGCACAGTGCGTTAGTGTAAAATATGTGGTTCCTGACACTCTATTGGGCAAATGTGAGTTAGTAAAATTCCTCATTAGCTGTCAAAATGTGTACTAAAAGAAGATATTAAAATTTGAACAGAAGAGGGAGGATGTGAAAAGACAGAGTCTTGGCTCTGGGTACTGAGTGATCTGTTGTTTTTTGCCAAGCCTCTCCAACAGTTTGACAAAACCTGGATATACTGCCTCCAAACACTCCTTTCAAAACATACACCACAAAACTGTACTAATACAATAATTATAGGAGTTATGGTTTAGTGTGTTCAATTAAACATACTGATCATCACAGTGAACTTGTAACAGTGCTGCATTTACTAGGATCCATCATCCACATAATTGAAACGTTTAAGGCACATGCTGGGAAAAAGAATGGATACAGTAGTATACCCTTAAGGATAATTTCTTAATTTAGTGTTTTATTTGGAGCTTTTGTAGTATTTTAGTGCATTTTATTCTGAATGCAGCTACTCACTGTGTACAAACACAATTCTCTGGGAGGAACCCTAAAACTTTCATCTTATATTAACACCATGTACTGATTAACTAACCACTGTTAAACTACACTCCTATAAATGCAGCACTATTACAGTATTGTTATTAGTCACCGTTCTGACCACATTACTTTCAATCATAGAGCCCATTTTGTTGACTACACGTTCCTTGCCAATTTGCCAGTTTTATCAAGTTTGGCAAACTTTCAGAAGACCTGCAGTTTTACAACAGGTGGGCTTATGGCTTTTTGGTCACAGGGTGGTTAAGGCTTCCTTGCCTTGTATCTGGAGCCAGCCTTGTCTTTCAGGGTGCAGATCATCAGGTAGATGGAAGCTCTCTGCCCTGAGCCTTTGTCCTCATGTCTTCCAATGGACAGGACAGCCCTGGTGCCTTTGCCCCGGTTCCTCACACCGAAAGTGGGCAGCATCCTGTTAATCACCTCCACCTCACACTGCAGCTTCATGGCTCCTGAGGACCACAAACAACTCTACTAAATAAACCTTCCCCCCCTTTTCATCCAGGATCATAGAGTCTCAGTACACTCGGGCAAACAGTCCACTGAACGTACTATCGCATCGTAAACAAAACCCATTCAATCCGACTGCTGCATTCCCGCCTGGCTCTCAGGACCCCGGAGACGTGACGTCACATTGCGCTGCCCCGCCATTGCCTGACTGCTAAAATTTTACCATAGCTATAGCTGCCCTGTAACCAGCCTGTGTGTTTTGGAGAGTTTTAATAAAACGTATTAATTGAGTGACAAGTAAAAAAAAAAGGTGTAAAGGTTAAAGCCACTCCCCCACATACAAAATGAGTATTTCATAACCATAAGAGCTTTTTGGAATACATTGAATGTACAACACAGTAAATAGATAGTATTATTAGTATTATTATTATATTTATATATCGCCAACAAATACCGCAGCGCTTTACAGTGGGTGGACGAACAGACATGTAGTTGTAGCCAGACAAGTTGGACGCACAGGAACAGAGGGGTTGAGGGCCCTGCTCAATGAGCTTACATGCTAGAGGGAGTGGGGTATAGTGACACAAAATGTAAGGATAGTATTAAACTAATGACAGTTGCATGAGAGGAATCAGTCAAGAGCTATTAACAGTTTAATTGATACGCTTTTATGAAGAAGTGTTTTTTTAATGATTTTTTAAAGGAGTGGAGACTGGGTTAGCATCTAACGGAGGAGGGAAGGGAGTTCCACAGTTCTAGAGAACTCTTGAAGCCGAGCATCAGAGGTGGGAGTATGAACAGTGGATAGACGTAGGTCTTCGGCAAAACGTAGGGGCCTAGATGGGACATATTTGTGTATCAGGGAGGAGAGATAGGTGAGAGTAGCATTATGTAGAGATTTGAAAGCAAGAACCAGAATTTTATATTGAGCCCTATATCTTTTGGGAAGCCAATGTAGGGACTGACAGAAGGATGAGGCATGGGAGGTGCGGGCGGACAGGAAGATTAGCCTCGCTGCTGCATTCATTATAGCATTATAGACGGCAATGGGGTTCGTTGGGAGCTCGTAAGACCAATGAGAAGCGGATTGCAGTAGTCAAGGAGAGAGAGGACAGTGGCATGGACCTTAGCCGCATCTGGCGTTAAGTAGGGGCGGATGTGCACAATGTTTTTGAAATGGAAGCGGCAGGATTTGGCGATCGACTGGACATAAGGGGTGAGGGAGAGGTCGGAGTCAAAGACAACACCTAGGCAGGTTACGTGGAGGGAGACAGAGATGGGAGTAGCAAATCTTTAGGGAGGAAAGACCAGAAGTTCTGTTTCAGACAAGTTAAGTTTAAGGAAGTGGGCAGCCATCCAGTTAGAAATAGCAGAGAGGCAGTCAGAGACACTAGTCAAGAGGGGCGGGGAGAGATCAGGAGACGACAGATAGATTTTTGTGTCATCCGCATAGAAGTAATATTGGAAGCCAGAGGAGCTGATGAGTTTACCAAGGGAGGCAGTATAGATCGAGAACAGTAGGGGACCAAGGACTGAACCTTGGGGGACACCAACAGAGAGAGGTTGGGAGGAAGAGGCAGAGCCAGAGAAAGAAACACTAAAAGAGTGTTGGGTGAGGTAGGAGGAGCACCAGGAAAGAGCAATATCTCGTAGACCGAGATTACGGAGGATGAGAAGAAACTATTGATGATCAACAGTATCAAAAGCAGCGGAAAGGTCAAGGAGAATTAGGATAGAGTAGTGTCCATGAGATTTTGCAGCGAGTAGATAATTTGATACTTTGGTCAGAGCCGTTTCCTCAGAGCGCTGAGCGTGGAAACCAGACTAAAGTGGGTAGAGCAGAGAATTGAATTTGAGGAAGTCTGTCAATCTCACATACACAAGTCTTTCAAGGATCTTGGACGCAAAAGGCAGTAGCGAGATAGGGCGGAAGTTGGACAGGGAGTTAGGGTCAAGGTTGGGCTTTTTTAGAATTGGGGTTACAGTCGCATGTTTGCAGGGTAATGAAAATATGCCAGATGAGAGGGAGAGATTAAGAATTTTAGTGAGAGGCAAAGCAAGAGAAGGAGACAGAGTACGGATGAGATATGAGGGAATAGGGAGCAGGTGGTGGGGCGGGAGGACTGCAGTAGATCAGAAACCTCTTCCACTGTAGGGGTCGCGAATAAACATAGAACAGTGGAGCAAGTGAGGTTGGGGAAAGTATTATAAGTGGAAGGAGCGACATGAGAGATCTCTTCCTCTTCCCTTATTGTAGAGATCTCATCAGTGAAGTGAGTTGCAAAGTTTGTGGCGGTTAAGTCGGTAGGAGGAGGAGGAGCAACAGGGCGAAGAAGAGAATTAAAAGTGTGAAATAGTAGTTTGAGTTCACGGGAGAGTGTGGTCATGAGGGTATTGAAGTAATTTACTTTTGCAGAGGAAAGAGCCAAGCTGTAAGAGCGCAGCATAAATTTATAGTGGAGAAAGTCAGATATGGAGTGAGACTTTCTCCAGCAGTTCTGGAGCATTTTTGGAGGTATCGAATCAGCTTTGTGTGCCAAGGTTGTAGTTGGGGGTGCTTGATGCGTTTAAGTGTAGGAGGTGCCATGATCTCTAGTTGAGAGGAGAGGGTGGAATTGTTGAAGGAGATTGCAGAGCTAGGGCAGGTGAGGTTTGAGATAGGTAAAAGGAGAGTTTGGAGGTTAGTGGAGAAGCACTCTAGGTCAAGACATTGTAGTTTTCTGTGATATTGATGTGCCGAGGGTGTCAGTTTGGTCTTGGTTGTGCTGATGTCAAAAGTTAACAGATGGTGGTCAGATAGAGGGAAAGGAAAAGGAATATCGGAGATTAGAGGCAGTACAGAGGTTAGTGAAGGTGAGATCAAGAGTGTTTCCCACTGTATGGGTTGCTTAATTAGACCATTGCGTGAGGCCAAAGGAGGAGGTTACAGAGAGCAGACGAGAGGCATCAGTGCAGTTGGGGTTGTTGATTGGGATATTGAAATCCCCAAGTATAAGGGAAGGAGTGCTAGAGGATAGGAAGTGAGGTAGCCAGGAAGGAAAGTCCTTAATAAATAGCCTAGGATGCCCGGGGGGGGGGGGGGGGGGGGGGGGGGTAGATGATAGCAAAGGAGTGGGTTTAAATACGTGGACATTGTGAACTTTAAAGGAAGTAAAGGATAGGGCAGTGGTAGGGGAGATTGGTTGAAAGGTACATTGATGGGAGAGAAGGATGCATACACCACCTTCTTTACAGTTGTTGGGTCTAGGAGTGTGGAAGAACTGTAGCCCATAAGACAAACGTGGGACCACTGTGTCATGTGTATATAATTGTCATCTGATGTTTTGACAGCTGTGGGAAAAAGGCATTTTCTAGGGCCTAGTTTCTCATCCCGTGGTAAAGTTAATCAGGCTTAACCGTGAAGCCCATTATTTTATGCTGTTGATTGAAAAGAAGACACACACCCCCTCCCTAATGTAGCCATTTCTAATTATTCCACAAAAAGGGGAAGAAAATTCTTCTTGACTAAATATTGACAATCAGATTTCTCCCCAGAGGGTACGTGCACCACAAGCAGAGGGGTACACCAAGAGCTGGCCAACTGACCACCCTTGCGCCCCCAGGGAGGTGACCAACTGGGGGAGAATGGAGGAAGAGGCAGCGAGGGAGCTGTAATGTTTCGTGTTCTTCCATATATATATGTAACAAAAAAATGCAACAATACACCCTATTTCAAAAAAAAATTTGCCACTGTCAGTTGCAGTTTTCTGAGACAGGTTAGCAGCTATCTCAGTTTTCCTTTTTATTTAAGGTATACAAAACAAATCCTTCAAATTGCGGATGCGTCTTTTTTTTTTTTCTCCTACTAATATTATTCATTTGTCTTATTTTGTGAAAGTATTCAATAGTAAAATCGCAATATGGGTCCCTGTTCAAAAGATTCAAGATTGTTTCTAGTATAAGGCATAAAGCATAACTTGTGTGCATTATTAAATGTACTTGCAGCGGCATGAATGATGCTACTCCAGGGCATTCTTTCTAATACAAAAACACCTCAGGAGCGTGATATGTATAATGCACCCCATGGCTACAGTACCAGTAATGCAAGCTGTGCCAATGGCATACTACTACAACAGCACCTTTCCTTTCTGTTCAAATTGCAGGCCTCAAATCTTTGGAGCAGATCTGTCCTGCAGGTTTCCTAACCCAGAGGGTGGAGGGTCTGTTGTGCGGGCATGTCTGTAACACAGTTAGTATCACCTGGCACTCATGCATGCCAAAATGACAGGCTGCCCATGTGCTGATCCCTGTTTAAGAGCTTGTGCGTAGGCTTAAATACCCTGTAATTCACAGCAAGTGCAACATGAGCAAATTTAAACATGTGTCCTCCCTGAGAACATGTGACAGAGACTCTCTGTCGAGTGATTGAAAAGACAACGGGCAACTCCTCTGTCATACAATCAAATTGTGTGACTTGATTAGTCTGTGGGAGACATAATTCCATCCCGTTGGAGGAAATGGATATGCTATAATGGCAGGGAAAGGGAATATACCAAAACTGCATAAAAATTAGTCCAGTAAGAAATTATCCAATTGCACAAGGCACAGTTTGCATGTATACGCATAATCCCAAATAATAATCCTAAACTACTATGAGGTTTGAAAATGAAGTTACAAAATGCAGACAATTTCTTCCCGAACCCATCACTTCTTATATGGTTACTCCAAGCACAATGGCCACTTCAGTGGTCATGGTGCTTGGAATCTATAAGAACAGCGTTTCACTTGGAAACTCTGCACACAAGGAAATAAATAACTTTGCCTCATTAACCAGCCTGGAACAAGTGCTCCAAGCTGCCTAATGTCAGTTTGATGCATATTCCTATGCACAGAATTGCTTTCATTAGCTGAGAGCAGTCAGCTGATGTCCTCAGCCAAAGAATGGCTGACAAGATCGGCTTCCAGCTTCTGTAGTCTGTAGAAGTCAGATGTCATCACTGGTCACTGGAGAACCCTCGGCGCCTGGTGGAGATCCAGGTAAGAGGGCAAACTGTTACAAAATCCCCATTACCAGGCCGTAGTAGCGGACTGTATTAGTCACAATGCTTGGAATAATCCTTTAATTGGACACGTTTTGGAAAAGCAGTCCTGCAAGATATTTTACAAAGCTCTCATCTACAGTTGTTGAAGAATGCCACTACAACAAAATATACCCCATTTAAATTCCTATAAATATTTACAAATTTGGATTTTGTCCTTAGTCCTTATAAAGTCATAACTCTTCATAACATAGGTAAGCCACATCCATATTTATCTTCATCGCAAAATATCACAAATAGTGTAATACAATAACACACCATGTGGTAGATAGTGGACTGTTGCTCTAACAAAGGTAAGTACCGTAGTTAGCAGGCAGAGCAGAAATCACTGTAGCTGGAATCCTCTGTACTCCAAATTCAGTATTCTCAGTACCATATATCTAAGGGAATAAAATAGCAAACATAGTGCAAAACAGTATTATATTTAAACAACATTTTAATAACATTGCATTTACAATCGTCCACAGGATAAAGGCACATCAAAAGATCACCTTATTGCAGGATCCTCGATAAGAAACTTCACTTAATATGTCCGAATGTACGGGACTGTGCCTTGCTAATAGAAGGGGTTGGTTGATCACTACGTGGGGCCTGGGAATATTTTCTAGGATGCCCTGCTTCAACGTTGGGGATAACTCTCTTTCCACCACCTCCCTTACCCTTCACATGGGATCCAAAGGTCTTTCCTTAGTGTTACACAATATGATTTTCCATTTTTCTCATATGTTTTCAATCATTTTGTGAGTTAGTTCAGCCTGACTTATCCAGTGTTTTTATGTTGTCTCCTCACTGACAAATTATCATTACACCGTTCTATAGTCAGATTTCTATAGTCAGAAGTTTACACTACCCTCTCTGCTTAAAGGCTTCAGCTTAGTTAATTATTTAGACATGTATGTCTAGCCTTTGTGACTACGCTATCTAAAAAAAAAAACCTGCAGTATTCTCGAATGCCATACAATTGTATTTCTATGTATTTTGATGCACTTGCGATTGATGTCTATGCACGTCAAAAATAAAGATTTTTTTAAAAAGTGCATACCTCCGTACATGTTTTGTGAGGCATGACTATGACTCCCAATGTAATTGTGTAATTAGCCCCTTCTTTGATGTTCCTGTTAAGACACAATGCTTCATGCCACATTGTGTAAAGTAAGATGGCCCACCGTTGTTGTGTTTCTTCAAGCTACTGATAGGCCATTTCCACTCCTAATATTAATGGTCACTGTGACGGACCAACGTCACTGAGTACCATGCCCACTACTTATTCGTGTGCTTGTCCCTTGCACTGTGTGTTCCCACTGTGTTTTCCCATGTATTTCTATGTAATTCGTGTAATGTGCCCTGTTGACCATTCGGTAGAGCTCATGCGAACGGAACCCATTCGTCTCCCGAACGCGGACCACCCCGGTACCCCATTAGAATGTTCACACTGATCAATCCGAACGTTCGCACCTTCAACAAAGGTGTGAAACCACAAGGGAAGTAATTAATGAGTGCTCCCCTGGGTGGCCGTCAGTTCGTATAGGCGAACACCACCCAGGGGGAGCATTCGTATCCTGAAAGGGGACGCTTCCCTTGCGGGGTCTTCGCACTGGGACTCCATGAACGGGTCCTTGAGGTTGGTGGGGACACTTTTGAGGTACTGGCCATAATCACTGTTCTCCCTACCTGGATTTTCAGTGTTGTACCTCCAGAACTCGGTCTCGTCCAGTTACTGAAGGGAAGAAAGGATAAATCCTTGTAAGGACTGTAACTCCCAGTACTGAGTGCCATCCAGTGCCTGGGAGTGAGCAGAGCTAGGTCCCCTACCCAGTGCAGCTAGGAAGCAATCCCTTTAACGGAGGTAACCGGTCGGGTTACAGGGAGCTCCGTTACAGTCACTTCTTATATATTTACCTGTGTATTTACAATGGAGTCCAAATGAAGAATATTTCTGCCCTTACTTACCCCTAAGTCTTTTCTGTCTGTATCTTGCCATTTCTGGACTCTACCTTTTAGGTTCTTAGCCCCCTTTTCACCGTCTTTACATCCATTTCATGGTGTCCGCATTGCTGCTGGGTAAATCGGGCAAGATATCACCTCAATGAGTGTAATGAAACATGCATATTACTACATTTGTACCCTATGAAATGTCATTAGGACCTCAAATTATCTTTTAAAAAGATATCTTTGCTAAAAACCCTAAATAGTTTTATGATTGTTCTGTGAATGCTAAATACATCCCATATTGTTTCTCAATAATGACATAAAACCCACAGCAGGAGCCTGCACTGAGTCTCTCGTTTTTGCTATCTCATTGCATAGAGATATTAAAATGTAACATTGCAAAACTGCTATACAATTGTTCCCTGTGGTGCTGCAAAGGATTTAGAGACTCGAGAATTGGATAATTAGCCATAATTAGATGATAATAGCTTTATAGCTAATATGAGTTACAGAATATTTTACTACTGTTCAGAGAAAAAAATAAAGACTTTGGTGAATGATTAATGTGCAATAGTCAATCTAGTCAGCCTCTCCCAAATGTAACGGACTTACTTATGTAGGCTTAATGTTAATTTTTCTTTCTGAGATTTATAACATCGTATCATTCTCAGCATAGTCCATAGATTTTAACCACTTGTGATGAAATTACCACTGAATATCATCTATCTATCTATCTATCTATCTATCTATCTATCTATCTATCTATCTATCTATCTAGTTCAATAGTTAATGCATTGCTAAACACAAATACACACACCAGTCAAGCCATAAGACTTGCTTTTCCCACAGAAATCTCACTTCTCACTACTGCAAGGGATTCTGGGTAGGCATATGCAAATGAGGTCAACAAAGAACCACATTTTTGCCTCATAATTTCACTTTATACATGGATTCCTTGGAGTAGGTGTCTGCTGTATACAACAGCTTTGAAACACAACTCAGGAAGAGGAGTAAAGCCAGTAACCAACCTCATGCTGATGAGTTGCATTAACAACGAAACAGCTGTCCATGAGTGGTTCACTGGCTTTGCTCCTCTTCCCGAGTTGTGTTTCAAGGCTGTTGTATACATTGGTGGGATAGAGTCTGTAGTGGGAGGGCTAGGGGCTGTTGTTGGAGAGATAGGGGTATAATAGGGCAGTTTGGTACTGTAGTACGGGAGTAAGGGGCTGCAATTGGGTGGAACGGAATCTAGTAGGGTATGGAGACTGCAATTGGGGGGTTACTTACTATCTCAGTAGTAGTTATACTGTCTGGAGTGTCCACTCCACTTGCTCTGTCTGCAAACTGCAGTCTCAGCAAGGTAGGTAAGGTGTCACACTGAAGGTGTAATTGCACTATCCGCTCCCTAGTCCCTCTGCAATCACCTGGCAGGGTAAGGTGTGGCTGCACAATCCGCTCCGCTCACTTCTATCCCCCTTCCATCCATGTCTCTTCCTCCCATCCATGCTGACCCCCCTAGAGCCATGTTTCTCTGCGCTCCATCCATGTATCTCCCCCACGTCTCCCTCCCTCCATCCATGTATCCCGTCAAATTATGTCTCTCCCCTTTCCACCGATGTCACTCTCCCCCCTTAAATCAATGTCTCTGCCCGTGATGTCCCCCTCCCCCTTTTCATCCATGTACCCCCTTCCCTTCCAATCCTTATCTCCCCCCGCACCATTCATGTCTCCATCCCCCATCCATTAAATTCCTTCTCTCCCCCTTCCATCCATGTCTCTCTCCCCCTTCCATTCATGTCTCCCTCCCGTGTCTCCCTCCCCCTTCCATTCTAGTCTCTGCTCTCCATCCCCTTCCATCCATGTATCCCCCTCCCCTTCATCCATGTCTCCCTCCCCCTTCCATCTATGTCTCCCCCTCCATGTATAATATACACCATGCACATGACGAAAATCAGCCATAGGTTAAGAAACCTGTGAATTAATGCATCTCTATGAGGAAAGTTTAGCGTTTCCGCTGAATGTCACAGTGTGTGCAGCACTGCCCCAGGAAGCACCCCTAGTAGCGAGCTGAGGAGTGGCCACTGGAGGTGTCCGTAGGCTTTAATGTAAACACTGCCTTTTCTCGTAAAAGACAGTGTTTACAACAAAAGGCCTGCAGGGACTGACTATACTTACCAGAACAACTACATTACGTTCTAGTGACTATAGAGTCCCTTTAAGAAAACAAAAATGCACGGATGTTGTACCCTATGTGGAGGGAGCACACTGACAACAGATATCATTTTTGTACAGAATTAACATTAGGCAGCCCGGAGCATTTTTAGTCACATGCAGAGTACTATGTATACGCAGCGTTTCAATTAGAAAGGCTGCACATACAGACTCCTAGCATCACGACCACTTCTAAAAGTAGACGTGGTCATGGTGGTTAGAGTAACTGATTAAGTTCCCTTGAGCCATTGACATCACATGTTCCAAAGTTTATTAAAACCCTTAAGGACACATGACATGTGTGACATGTCATGATTCCATTTTATTCCAGAAGTTTGATCCTTAAGGGGTTAAAGGGTAACACCAAATCTTTAGGGGGTTTGATTTAAAATGTCCTATTGGACACTACTATTTTGCCTCATAGAGAAGGCTGTGATTGGACAGTTTCTCCAGCTCAGAGGTGCAAGAGAGAAGCTCAATACGTCATATGCTACCAGCGTGCACTGTGCTCTGACAAAGTATGTATTTTATGTACAGAATTGACGTTAGGCATCCCAGGACTGTAAAGTCATCTGTGCTGTGGGTTATTAGCCCCTGGCAGAGAGGTGCATATTTCTCTGTATGTGCGGTGCTTCCAGCAGAAGCATTGCAAATACAGATTCCTACTACCATGACCACTTAATATCACTTAAATGATTATGGTGGTTTGGGTAACCATTTAAAATGACTGCCTGCTCATTGGACTATTGTAAGAAAAAGGTGGCAAAGCTGGCACCAGTTCCCTTCTATAATCCCATTGTACAGCGCTACTGAATCTGATGTCGCTATATAAATAATAAAATAATAATAGTATCCTTCGAGAAGATAAAGAAACATACAGATTTTATAAACTTAAGAGACGAAAGGTATTGTGTTTTAAACATGTATTGTTGATGAAGCTACGGAATCTGATGGCACTATATAAATAATAATAATAATGAAGCCTTTGTTAGCAAGGGTGTCTGAAAACCTTATCAAAGCACATGGAGTGCCAGAAAACAGCCATCACTGTGCATCCAGGCAGAGTAAGTGACAACGAACATGTCACAAATAATGTTGTCAATAAAGTTATTTAGTAAAAAAAAAAAAAGTTTTAAACGCTAGAGACAGCCTCTCCTTGCTATCTGTGCGCCCTGAAATGCTTCTGTAAGGGATTCGAGCAAACTGTCCCTGTCTACTGTTATGTCTTTTGTGTTTATAACACTTCTCTGTGGGGGCGTGTCCGCCGTCATGGTGCATTGTGGGAGCGGGCAGGCCAGTGTTGATTAGCCGCTGCCTGACTCCTCCTCTTCCTTTTCAGAGCTCGCAACCGGTCGAGATGGGTCACCAGCAGCTGTACTGGAGCCACCCGAGGAAGTTCGGACAGGGGTCCCGCTCCTGGTGGGTATCAGGGTGGTCCGTGCTAGGGCTGAGGTGTTTCCCTGTGAGGGATGGGGGCTCGGGATACGGGTAGTGTTGGTTCCAGGGCTTTAGGCCTCGTGGGGACCATCATGGCGGGGAGGCAGGTAATGGCGGCTGTCTCACACTGCATCATGGGACTATTCTCGGACTAATATCTTCCTCACCAGCATGAGATCATCGTCCCATGTCCTATCACAAGAGAACATGCATTTAGCCCAATCTTCATCTATTGTTCGTGTAGTGTTTTGTAACAGTCACATTTATTGTTAAATTCCCCCATTTTTATTATAAATCCCTGCGGCATAGGCTGGCGCTATATAAATTCCAAATATAATGATTATGCAAGCAAGTCAGAGTGTTCTTGTCTGCTAAGGCTTATTCAATCCATATTTTCCCATGGTACATGCTGGTTATGTGTGGCACAGAGGCTTGCATAGAAGAGAGCGTTTGTAGAATTCACATGTGTTCTAGAACTCTGTGAATTCTGAAACTTTATTTTAGGGCAGAGCAACAATAATTACTGCTATACGATGGTAGTGTTGGCCTTTAACACTTGATGTCCCCTGGTAAAATTTGAGGTGTGACTTTATCCACTATCATCCCTATCTGACTTGGATGTTGCTTTAAGTTGCTGAACCTCGGGGCTCTGGAGTTCTAGAAAGCCTAATGCGTCTTTATGCTATGTGCATCGTTTCTCAAACTAAATAAGCGTTATGGCACATATCTAGGTTTTCTGGGCACCACTATATTCACTCTATATAGCTCAGTGAGAAATAAAAGCTGCTCTGTCTTCTGTTGAGTGAAGCCCATGAGCTTGGCTCGGTGAAGAGAGCTTCTGGCTCTCATTGAGCTGTGGTAGAGAGGAGCAACTACTAGTGGACTCCAGGTAACAAGGGGAAACTTTTCTTAAAATAATTGACTAATTACAATGGTGATAAGGCACTAGGGCACTCATGACATCATGTGCCTTTATTGGCATTTGCAAAGCACCAACTTATTCTGCAGTACTTTACAATATTTTAAAGGGGGAAATTAAACCGAGGTGATAACAAAATGTTATAGGAATAGGTTGATGAGGACCACAGTGTGTAGTTGTGGTTATGGTGTTTGGAATATTCCGTTAAATTGGCCTCCTTTGGTTTTTAATCCCAGAAAGGGTTAGAATCCCTCTAAAAACATACCAGATTCCTCTGTCAGCCAAAAGGCACGGGAACCTAATGCGCATGCATGGTGATCAGTGTGAAGGCATTAGGCCTTCCCCATTAAAAGGCATTGAATTAATGCTTTTCTATGGACTTTCTCAACACGTTGATGTCCTCATGCAAAGCGTGAGGATGTCCAGCACTGTTTCATGGAGTCAGGTAGTGGCTCCAGTGTCTGTCTGGTAAAACTGCAATGTTTTAAATTGCAAGGTTAAAGAAACAGGAACACTGCACCCACACCACTTTAATGAGCTTAAATCCGTCTGTAGTGTCCCTTTAATATTGGCTCTTTTTTTCTTTAGGGCTTATATTCAGTTATTTTAATGCCTTCTCTTTTTTTCCTAGCCGTGTGTGCTCTAACAGACATGGATTGATCCGCAAATATGGACTGAACATGTGCCGTCAATGTTTCAGGCAATATGCAAAGGATATTGGCTTTGTCAAGGTATGTGTTCTAGTAGTCCCTTAGTAATTTGGAACGGTCAAGTAAACTGCTAACTTTAAATGGACACTTCCCTGCTTTGGTTATGGTATATTGTGGTCCCCTGTTATGCTTCTGCTGTAAACTTATAAAGTAGTCAATCACATCCTATGTGATGAGTGAAACTGCTCCTGGCAGGTAAACTACTAATTACATATACACTTTCTGAGGAGGCATTTGTTGGATAAAACCAGACCTGGATGAAAGGCTAATTGAGCTTTTGACTAGTGGGGTCTCTCTGCAGTTTTTTGTGCATTTATATAAAGTGCATACGACTCGGGGTTGAGTCACTGTTTAAGTGGATATGAAAGCAAATGGTGATCTCAATGGCTCAACTTTGTATTAATAGTTTAACTTTTGTTCCCCTATATGTAATCTCTAATTCTCATCAAATCAAACTGTTTGTTAAACTTATCATTTAACAGAAGCTATCAATTAACTAAACTCAGAAATTTGCATATAAAATCCAAATAGGAAAACTAAAGCAAAGATGGCTGATCTAGAAAAATTCTCTAACTTTGCTATAGTCACAGCTTCTGCAAATTTAGTAAATAATCATGCTTGCTTAATGTCACAAGCTCTGTGAAGTAACAGATATAGTTTCATTGTCAAAATAAGTTTTCCAAACATTCCTCTTCAATAAATACAATTTCTTTCCCTTTTTTCTATGAGTGGTGTTTGAGTCCTTATCATGGAAATGTGTCAGTTAGATATAAATGTAATAAGGGGAGTGTCATTAAAATTACTATTTTAGTACAGGGTTTGACAAAATTGCTTGGAATGTAGGAGCCGGCTAAAAGTTAGGTGCCAGTTTTTTTTTATTTTTTTATTTTCTGTTTAGTTTTCAACAAAAAAAATGCAATTCTGAAGGCACATTATAGACACCAGGGCCACTACAGCCTAATGTAGTTATTCTGGTGTCTATAGCCTGTACCTGCAGACCTTTCTGTGTGCGAAGGGAGCAGTAATCTACCTGCAGATTCTTTCTGCTCCCTTGCGCTCTTTGTAGTGGTGCTGGGGCCAGAGTGATGTCATATTCCGGCTCCTGCCATCATTAAACAGTACGTGAAGGAGCAGAGAGGAACTGCAGGAATACTAATGCTCGCACGCCATCTACAATGCTCTTGCAGGCGGCTTCTTGCTGCCTCAGCCGTATGGCTGGCTTTAATACTCCCTTGGGTGGCCGCTCTAATTAAAGGACTTCCCAGACGCCAGGGTGAAATTTCTAGTCTGCCTGGGATTTGTCGAGCCCTGATTTAGTAGATACACTATTGTAGTTTGCAAAAGCTGCAGCTTTTATACCTACAGACTCTGCATATAAATTTTTTTGACACTGTCAGGTAATGGGCAACTCATGACTGTAAGCTGCGAGTGTACGTGCAGTGAGAAAGTCAGGTGAAATCCTGTGGATGTGCTGCACAGGCATACTGTATAATTTAACATTAGTTTGCCTCTTAAAGGTATTAAAATGTTTTTGGTGTGTTTGGTTAAAAAAAACTAATTTTTGTATTCTGAAATGGATTTTATGATTCCTTTAGTAGTTTGTAAAAACAAGCCTATTTGACAGAATTATTGGGGCAAAAATTAATCTTTAAAATCCTAAAACTACTCTAAGTTACTCCCCTATTTCACTCAAACCATTAAGTCTGTAGACACGTCCCTTGTCAAGAAGACACTTGCACTAAAGAAGCTTATGGAATAAGTAACTTATCACTTACAATGGGTGGAACTACTCTGTAAACAAACATCCATGCCACTGTCCCTGACTTGGTGTTGTCTTCTAGGAAGTTGGGCAGTCCAAAGTTATGCTTGCAAACAACAAACTTTTACAAAAACAACCTGGCAACTAACTGCTCTTTGGGGCCATCTCATAAAATGGCTTCAAATAGTGATTTGTAAAAGCAATCTGAAGCTCTGAGTTGGTTTTAGGTACCATTCAAAGTTGTGTTTAGTGACCCCTTTAATCTGTATGCGTTCCCCCTTTTTAAAAAAATATTTTCATATGTTCTTTCCTCAGCTGGACTAAACCTATTCCCTCTATGGAAAAACCTGTCACCACCTGATGATCACAGAAGAATTATTCGTAGTGCACTGGTATCAACAGAAACATGAACATCTTGTTATGGACATAAACATCTTCTGCAATTTTCAAACAACAAAAAGAATGTCCGTTTTATACATGTTAAAATATCAAATTGGGAGATCCCAAAATAAATATTGAACCCAAACTATTGTCCTTTTTACACTATTTCTTGCTCATTTGTTCACCCTTTAACAATATTGGGAATGCAAAACTTTATACATAAGTGTCTTTTTATCTTGCAATATTTCACATAGGGTCTGAAATGTTAGTATAAAATAATTTTTTCCCTTGTAGGTGTCAAACATTTATACATTATTAAAAATGGTCAAATACTGTGCTTATATGTATCTAAGGACCCTGAAGCAGTTGGTAGCAGTGCTGATTACTAAATGCTGCTACATAATGTAAAATACCTGCATTAGAGTATGATGCCCACATACAGTTCAAGCATGCAAGCTTAACCCCTTAAGGACCAAACCTCTGGAATGACATGTTATGTGTCCTTAAGGCAGGGGTTCTCAACCCAGTCCTCAAGGACCCCCTGCCAGTCCAGGATTTAGGGATTACCTTGGTGTGTAGAAAAAGAAGTCTAAGGTTTTTTCCTTTTTCTAAATACCTTAGACACACCCAGGTAATCCCTAAATCCTGGACTGGTAGGGGGTCCTTGAGGACTGGGTTGAGAACCCCTGCTCTTAAGGGGTTAAAGGACCACTATAGTGCCAGGAAAACAAACTCCTTTTCCTGGCACTATAGTGCCCTGAGGGTGCCCCCACACTCAGGGTCCCACTTCTGTGGTGCTGAAGGGGGAGGAAGGGGTTAATCCCATGCCTTTTTTTCCAGCGCTGGGACTCTTCTGCCGTCCCTGGCTGCATGCGCAGCAAGAGCCGCGCGCCTTCAGCCAGTCCATAGGAGAGCATTCTCAATGCTCTCTTATGGACGCTGGCGTCTTCTCACTTTGAAAATTACAGTGGGAAGCGGCTGTCAATGAGACGGCCACTAGAGGCTGGATTAACCCTTACGTAAACATAGCAGTTTCTCTGAAACTGCTAAGTTTACAGCAAAAATGGTTAAACCTAGCTGGACCTGGCACCCAGACCACTTCATTAAGCTACTGTAGTCCTTTGATTATTGGGTATTATTATTAGGTATTTCAAACTGCTATAGTAATCTTTGTCAATCTCTGGACTGCTAATGCTTAAAGGGAAACTCCAGTGCCAGAAAAACTGTTTTTCTGGCACTGGAGCGTCCCTCTCCCTCCCACCCACCAATCCCCGGTTACTGAAAGGGTGAAAACCCTTCAGTCACTTACCTGGGACAGCGGCGATGTCCCTCGCCGCTGTCTCCGCCTCCGCGACGCTCCTCCCAGTGATTGCGTCGGCCGGTGGGCGAGACTGATCTCGCCCACCGTCCGAGACCTAATGCGCATGCGCGGAAATGCCACGCATGCGCGTTACGTCTCCCCATAGGAAAGCATTGAAAAATCATTTCAATGCTCTCCTATAGGTTTTGAGCGACGCTGGAGGTCCTCGCACAGCGTGAGTACGTCCAGCGACGCTCTAGCACAGGTTTCCTGTGCTAGAACCCAGGAAGTGACCTCTAGTGGCTGTTTACTAGACAGCCACTAGAGGTGGAGTTAACCCTGCAATGTAATTATTGCAGTTTATGAAAAACTGCAATAATTACATTTGCAGGGTTAAGGGTAGTGGGAGTTGGCACCCAGACCACTCCAATGAGCTGAAGTGGTCTGGGTGCCTGGAGTGTCCCTTTAATGGTAGACCATTCACTTGTCTCCTTGACTGGAGGAATGCTCATCACCCAGTGAAACTTCATCTAGTGTTTGATAGCAGGGGGTGAGCTTACATTTTTCAGCAACTCTACATTCATTATGTTGGTGACTATTTGCTTCTGGCAGAGATTTGTCCCTCTACAGGCTGGTTATCCTAACTACACTATAGACAATGGTAAATTAGACTTTATTCAAGTCTAGAGAGAACGCCATGGACCAGCACTTAAACCGGGTCTGGTGTTAAAGGCCAATGCATGCTGATTTTTGTGATGGAAGTGGCAGGATTTGGTTATATACTGGATGAGGTGTGGGAAGGTCAGAGTCAAAGAACACCTAGGCACTGAGCCTGTGAGATATAGGTGATGGTTGTTGACTTTGAGAGACACAGATAAAGGAGTAGTAACACTTGATGGAGGAAAGACCAGAAGTTTTGCTTTGGACAGGTTGAGTTTAAAAAAGTGAGCAGCCATCCAGTTGGAAATTGCAGAAAGGCAGTCAGACACAAGTCAAGATGGTCGGAGAACGGACAGGTAGATTGCGTGTTATCTGCATATAAATTAAAATGGAAGCTGATAAGTTTACCAAGGGAGGCAGTATAGAGAACAGTAAGGGACCAAGGACAGAACCTTGGGGAACACCAACAGAGAGGAATTGGTGAGAAGAGGCAGAGAAATACGGAAAGAAAGCTGGGAAAGGTAGTAGGAGCACCAGGAGAGAGCAGTATCCCGTAGACTGAGATTAAGGAGAATAAAAAAAAAGCTTTCGATCACCATGTCAAAAGCAGCAGAACGGTCAAGGAGAATTAGAATAGAAATGGCGTCTCGACAGCGTGACAAGTGTGGACTCCAGACTAAAGTAGGTCAAGCAGAGAATTGGATTCAAGTAAGTCTGTTAATCTCTTAAACACAACTCGTAAGGATCTTAGGGCGAGTAATAGGATGGGGAGTTGGGGGTCAAGGTTGGGTTTTCTCTGAATTAGGGTTGCATGTTTGAAGGGTGAAGGATTGAAAATTTTAGAGAGATGGAGCACAAGAGAAGGAAACAATGTGTGGATGAGATGTGGGAATAGGATCGAGGAAACATGGTGAGGCTGGAGAAACCTCTGTATGTAACAGGTGTGAATGAGTATAGAACAGTGAGGGTTTGGGGAAAGTATTGGTAGATATTTCTTCCCTGATTGTAGAAATCTCAGTGAAGTGAGTTGCAAAGTTTGTGGCGGGAGGAAGGGGAGCAACAGGGCGAAGAAGAGCATTCAAATTGTGAAATAGACATTTGAGTTTGCAGGTGAGTATGCTTATGAGGGTGTTAAAGGGAAACTCCAGTGCCAGGAAAACAATCCGTTTTCCTGGCACTCTGGCACTGGAGGGTCCCTCTCCCTCCCACCCCCCAATCCCCAGTTGCTGAAGGGGTGAAAACCCCTTCAGTGACTTACCAGAGGCAGCGACAGGTCCCACGTCGCTGCTTCCTCCTCCCCCGCCGCTCCTCCTTCTGCTTACGTCGGCCGTTGGGCGAGGCTGATCTCGCCCGCCGGCCGAGGAGACCTAATGCGCATGCGCGGCAATGCCGCGCATGCGCATTAGCGCACCCCATAGGAAAGCATTGAAAATGAATTTCAATGCTTCCCTATGGGGAATAGAGCGACGCTGGAGGTCCTCACACAGCGTGAGGACGTCCAGCGACGCTCTAGCACAGAAAACCTGTGCTAGAAACCAGGAAGTTCCCTCTAGTGGCTGTCTAATAGACAGCCACTAGGGGAGGACTTAACCCTGCAAGGTAATTATTGCAGTTTAAAAAAAACTACAATAATTACACTTGCAGGGTTAAGGGTAGTGGGAGTTGGCACCCAGACCACTCCAATGAGCAGAAGTGGTCTAGGTGCCTGGAGTGTCCCTTTAAATTAGTTTACTTTTCCAGATGAAAGAGCCAAGCTGTAGGAGCACTGCATACATTTATAATGGAGGAAGTCAGATGCAGAGTGACACTTTCTCCAGCAGTGTTCAGCAGTTCTGGAACATTTTTGGAGGAATCGGGTCAGCTTGGTGTACCAGGGTTGTAATTGGGAGTTCTTGCTGTGTTTAAATGTAGGAGGTGCCCTTAGGTTAGAGTTAGGACAGGTGAGATTTGAGATGGGTAAAAAAAGTTTGGTGGAAAACTGCTGGAGGTCAAGGCAGTGGAGGGTTCTGCGAGATTGGTGAGTTGAGGGTGGTGAAATTTGGGTATGGGGTATGCTGATGTCAATGGTCAGCAGACGGTGGTCAGACAAATGAAAATTGAACATTGGAGAGATTAGAGGTGATACAGAGATTGTTGATGATGAGACCAAGACCCGAACGGTTTGAAAAGTCGATCAGTTATTTTTGTAACTTTATGTTCCAATAAACACCAGTGAATTTATGGAAAAACCTGTAAGTGCACCCTTTTTCTAATTTGGTATATATTTCAACGTGCATGTACTTACAATGTACTGAAGATTTCCACCAGCCCATGTTTTTTATGATGTGTGCAGGAGTATTATGGCTGGAAACTGCTGTTGCGGTTCCCATACGAAATGAGTGGCCCGTAAATGAGGCAGGGTTGAGACCAAGTTTAACCAATAATGTTCTCGTGTATAACATGAATTTTTGAGTTGTAAGAGGATTGCTGTGTATTGCGAGTAAAGGGGAATTTGATTTAAGATTATGTAGAGAATGTTTTAATAAGTCAAATACCATAATGGGGCACCATTTATTACCTGTAGGATAGTAAGGTATCTATACTGGGTGTCCTACTTGACAAGTTTTTGTATGCTGTAAGGATAAGATATAATGATCGTGATTCTTGATTAAGTCTGAAAACTCAAGGCATAATTCAAGGTCAGAAATGTTATGTACCGTAAACTCTTTAGGTCTTCCGAAACTATAAAAAACGAGATACATAGCGGCTTTGAGAATTAAGTTGGTATTTGGTTCGAAAGGGGCTTTATCTAACAAGTCCGAAAGGCACTGAAACTTACTGCTGTCAATAGGCAGTCTTTTTAGAGGCGTTTCTATTTTTAACTTTAGTGTGCCTTTCAAGACACTTTTTATTGGGTATGAGCCTAGAAAAGTTTTTTGGTTAGGGAAGGTGATTAACATTAACAGTTTGATTGTATTAAATGCTAAGTTTAAGTAAAGGTGGCAAAATGTAGTAAATGTGACCAGGCTTTCAATAGCAAACATATTTATTATCTGAAAATCACACGGAAATTTCTGAAACAGTTTATATGCTCTAGCATACGTAGTCTTTGTGTTAGAGGACAGACCCGCTTGGGCCAAAATTTTAGTCTGGGACAACAGTAAATCTAGTCCATTAACACGTCTTGTAATTCCAGAGGATCCTTGGAGTGAGGCTCGGTTGACGGGTGGATTAGAAAGAACTGAAATTTAGAGTGTGATAGCGTGTCAGCTGCCTTATTGCAGATACCAGGTACGTGAATACATTCAAGGTAAAACTGGCCAGATGTGCACAGTGCCACTCATATCTGTTGTCACAATAGCGTGCATTTAAAAACCCCCAAACTTTTTTTTCACTGTAATAGATTGAATAGCAGTTAGTTGTCTGCAAGCGTCTGTGTGTCAGGCCAACAGCGTGTACTCTGCCAACCTCTGCCAGTGCACATTGCCACTCAAATCTGGTGTCACAATAGCGTGCATTTAAAACCCAAAAATGTTTTCACTGTTATAGATTGAATAGCAGTTAGTTGTCTTCAAGCGGGTGTGTCAGGCCTACAGCGTGTACTCTGCCAACCTCTGCCAGTGCACATTGCCACTCATATCTGGTGTCACAATAGCGTGCATTTAAAACCAAAAAACGTTTTTCACTTTTATAGATTGAATAGCATTTAGTTGTCTTCAAGCGGGTGTGTCAGGCCTACAGCGTGTACTCTGCCAACCTCTGCCAGTGCACATTGCCACTCTTATCTGGTGTCGCAATACATTGCATTTAAAAACCAAAAAACTTTTTCCACTGTTATAGATTGAATAGCAGTTAGTTGTCTGCAAGCGGGTGTCAGGCCTACAGCGTGTACTCTGCCAAGCTCTGCCAGTGCACATTGCCACTCATATCTGGTGTCACAATAGCGTGCATTTAAAACCCCAACACTTTTTTTTACTGTTATAGATTGAATAGCAGTTAGTTGTCTTCAAGCGGGTGTGTCAGGCCTACAGCGTGTACTCTGCCAACCTCTGCCAGTGCACATTGCCACTCTTATCTGGTGTCGCAATAGATTGCATTTAAAAACCCAAAAACTTTTTTCACTGTTATCGATTGAATAGCAGTTAGTTGTCTGCAAGCGGGTGTAAGGCCTACAGCGTGTACTCTGCCAGTGCACATTGCCACTCAAATCTGGCGTCACAATAGCGTGCATTTAAAACCCCAATTTTTTTTTTCACTGTAATAGATTAATTAGCAGTTAGTTGTCTTCAAGCGTCTGTGTGTCAGGCCAACAGCTTGTACTCTGCCAGTGTGCACAGTGCCACTCATATCTGGTGGCACAATATTGTGCATTTAAAAACCCACAAACTTTTTTCTCACTGTAATAGATTGAATAGCAGTTAGTTGTCTGCAAGCGTCTGTGTGTCAGGCTCACAGTGGATACTGTGCCCACTTGCCCAGTGCCACCACTCATATCTGGTGTCACAATAGCGTGCATTTAAAAACAAAAAACTTTTTTCACTGTTATAGATTGAATAGCAGTTAGTTGTCTGCAAGCGTCTGTGTGTCAGGCCAACAGTGTGTACTCTGCCAGTGCACAGTGCCACTCATATCTGGTGGCACAATAGCGTGCATTTAAAAACCCACAAACTTTTTTTTCACTGTAATAGATTGAATAGCAGTTAGTTGTCTGCAAGTGTCTGTGTGTCAGGCTCACAGTGGATACTGTGCCCACTTGCCCAGTGCCACCACTTATATCTGGTATCACGATAGCGTGCATTTAAAAACAAAAAACTTTTTTCACTGTTATAGATTGAATAGCAGTTAGTTGTCTGCAAGCGTCTGTGTGTCAGGCCAACAGCGTGTACTCTGCCAACCTCTGCCAGTGCACATTGCCACTCATATCTGGTGTCACAATAGCGTGCATTTAAAAACAAAAAACTTTTTTCACTGTTATAGATTGAATAGCAGTTACTTGTCTTCAAGCGGGTGTGTCAGGTCAACAGCGTGTACACTGCCAACCTCTGCCAGTGCACATTGCCACTCCTATCTGGTGTCACAATAGCGTGCATTTAAAAACAAAAAACTTTTTTCACTGTTATAGATTGAATAGCAGTTAGTTGTCTGCAAGCATCTGTGTGTCAGGCTCACAGTGCATACTGTGCCCACTTGCCCAGTGCCACCACTCATATCTGGTGTCACAATAGCGTGCATTTAAAAACCAAAACCTTTTTTCACTGTTATAGATTGAATAGCAGTTAGTTGTCTGCAAGCGTCTGTGTGTCAGGCCAACAGCGTGTACTATGCCAGTGCACAGTGCCACTCATATCTGGTGGCACAATAGCGTGCATTTAAAAACAAAAACTTTTTTCACTGTTATAGATTGAATAGCAGTTAGTTTTCTGCAAGCGTCTGTGTGGCAGGCCAACAGCGTGTACTCTGCCAACCTCTGCCAGTGCACATTGCCACTCATATCTGGTGTCACAATAGTGTGCATTTAAAAAAAAAAAACTTTTTTCACTGTTATAGATTGAATTGCAGTTACTTGTCTTCAAGCGGGTGTGTCAGGCCTACAGCGTGTACTCTGCCAACCTCTGCCAGTGCACATTGCCACTAATTTCTGGTGTCACAATAGCGTGCATTTAAAACCAAAAAACTTTTTTCACTGTTATAGATTGAATAGCAGTTAGTTGTCTTCAAGCGGGTGTGTCAGGCCTACAGTGTGTACTCTGCCAACCTCTGCCACTGCACAGTGCCACTCATATCTGGTCTCACAGTAGCTTGCACGCATAGTACCACTAATCCCCCCAAAAAATGACAGGCAGAGGCAGGCCACCCCGCAGGGGCCATCGTGGTCGTGGTGCTGTGATTCCCTTTAGCACTAGAATAATGCTCAGTTTTCAGAGGCCACGTACCCTGAATTTGAAAAGTTCAGAGGACATAGTTGACTGGCTAACACAGGACACCCAATCTTCTACAGCTTCCGCTCGGAACCTTGACGCACCATGCTCCTCAAGCTTAGCTTCGGGCACCTCTCAAGATACCACTCACCCGCCTGCCACCACCACCAACACTAGCACCACAGCCGCTTCACCCTGTATGTCAGAGGAGTTATTTACACATCCGTTTGAAGAAATGAGTGATGCGCAACCATTATTGCCAGAGGATGTAGATAACAGGGATATGTCTCAGGCAGGCAGCATTACACACATAGACGTACGGTGTGATGATGATGATGTTGTACCCGCTGCTGCTTCCTTTGCTGAGTTGTCAGATACAAGTGAAGCGGTTGATTATGACGATGCGTCCATGGATGTCACGTGGGTGCCCGCTCGGCAAGAAGAAGAACAGGGCGAAAGTTCAGATGGGGAGACAGAGAGGAGGAGGAGGAGACGAGTTGGAAGCAGGGGGAGGTCATCGCAAGGAGCTAGTGGCACAGTCAGACAGCATGCATCGGCACCCGGGGTCTGCCCGACAGCACGCCAATCAACGCATGCTGTGTCCACCACCAGAATGCCGTCATTGCAGAGCTCAGCAGTGTGGCATTTTTTTTGTGTGTTTGCCTCTGACAACAGCGATGCCATTTGCAACCTGTGCCAAAAGAAACTGAGTCGTGGGAAGTCCAACACCCACCTAGGTACAACTGCTTTGCGTAGGCACATGATCGCACATCACAAACGCCTATGGAATCAACGCGAGTAAAAGCAGCACACAAACTGAAAGCCGCCATCCTCCTCCTGGTCCAGCATCTTCAGCCACGTCAACCACTGCTGTCCTCCTTGCCCCCTCTCAACCATCCGCCACTCCGTCTCTCGGCTTGAGCAGTTCCCGCTCATCTGCCCACAGTCAGGTGTCTGTCAAGGACATGTTTGAGCGTAAGAAGCCAATGTCAGAAAGTCACCACCTTACCCAGCGTCTGACAGCTGGCTTGTCTGAACTATTAGCCCGCCAGCTTTTACCATACAAGCTGGTGGAGTCTGAGGCGTTCAAAAAATTTGTGGCTATTGGGATACCGCAGTGGAAGGTACCCGGACGAAATTTCTTTGCACAATAGGCAATCCCCAACCTGTACTCGGTTGTGCAAAAGGAAGTAATGGCATGTCTGGCACACAGTGTTGGGGCAAGGGTCCATCTGACCACTGATACCTGGTCTGCAAAGCATGGTCAGGGCAGGTATATCACCTACACTGCGCATTGGGTAAACCTGCTGACGGCTGGCAAGCATGGAATGCGTGGCTCTGCAGAGGAGTTGGTGACACCGCCACGACTTGCAGGCAGGCCTGCTGCCACCTCCTCTACTCCTCCTACTCCATCCTCTTCCATAACCTCCTCGGCTGAGTCCTCTTCTGCTGCTGCGTCTTGCTCCACATCAACGGCACCCCCCCAGCTCCCCAGGTACTATTCCACATCCCGGATACGGCAGTGTCACGCCGTCTTGGGTTTGACTTGCTTGAAAGCAAAGTCACACCAGACAAGCATTCCTGTCCGCCCTGAAAGCACAGGTGGAAAAGTGGCTGACTCCGCAGGAACTGGATATCGGCAAAGTGGTTTGTGACAACGGTACAAATTTGTTGGTCGGCATTGAAGTTGGGCAAGTTGACATATGTGCCGTGCATGGCACATGTGTATAATCTGATCGTACAACGCTTTGTGCATAAGTACACAGGCTTACAGGACATCCTGAAGCAGGCCAGGAAGGTGTGTGGCCATTTCAGGCGTTCCTACACGGCCATGGCGCACTTTGCAGATATCCAGCGGCGAAACAAAATGCCAGTGAGGTGCTTGATTTGCGACAGCCCGACACGTTGGAATTCAACACTCCTAATGTTCGACCGCCTGCTCCAACAAGAAAAAGCCGTTAATGAATATTTGTATGACCGGGGTGCTAGGACAGCCTCTGGGGAGCTGGGAATTTTTTTGCCACGTTACTGGACGCTCATGCGCAATGCCTGAAGGCTCATGCGTCCTTTTGAGGAGGTGACAAACCTAGTCAGTCGCACCGAAGGCACCATCAGCGATATCATACCATTTGTTTTCTTCCTGGAGCGTGCCCTGCTAAGAGTGCTGGATCAGGCCGTAGATGAGCGTGAAGAGGAAGAGTTGTGGTCACCATCACCACCAGAAACAGCCTTATCAGCATCGCTTGCTGGACCTGCGGCAACGCTGGAAGAGGATTGTGAGGAAGAGGAGTCAGAAGAGGAATGTGGCTTTGAGGAGGAGGAGGAAGACCAACCACAACAGGCATCCCAGGGTGCTCGTTGTTACCTATCTGGTACCCGTGGTGTTGTACGTAGCTGGGGGTAAGAACATACCTTCATTGAGATCAATGAGGAGGAGGAACGGGAAATGAGCAGCTCGGCATCCAACCTTGTGCAAATGGGGTCTTTCATGCTGTCGTGCCTGTTGAGGGACCCTCGTATAAAAAGGCTGAAGGAGAACGACCTGTACTGGGTGTCCACGCTACTAGACCCCCGGTATAAGCAGAAAGTGGCTGAAATGTTACCAAATTACAACAAGTCGGAAAGGATGCAGCATTTGCGAAATAAATTAAAAAGTATGCTTTACACAGCGTGTAAGGGTGATGTCACAGCACAACGGGAATCTAACAGGGGAAGAGGTGAAAGTAATCCTCCTCCTCCCACGACCACGCCGGCAAGGACAGGACGCTTTAAAGACGTGTTGTTGATGGAGGACATGCAGAGCTTTTTAAGTCCTGCGCATCGCCACAGCCCTTCGGGATCCACCCTCAGAGAACGACTCGACCGACAGGTAGCAGACTACCTTGCCTTAACTGCAGATATCGACACTCTGAGGAGCGATGAACCCCTTGACTACTGGGTGTGCAGGTTTGACCTGTGGCCTGAGCTATCCCAATTTTCTGGCCTGCCCCGCTTCAAGTGTCCTGTCAGAAAGGACCTTCAGTGCAGCAGGAGGTATTGTCACTGAGAAGAGAAGTCGCCTAGGTCATAAAAGTCTAGATTACCTCACCTTTATTAAGATGAATGAGGGATGGATCCCGAAGGGACTGACAGTGGGCGCTACATTCGACTAAAAAAAGCCTGATGAGATGAGCTGCCTTGGGCTAAAAATGGTGACCCTATGTAGGAGGAACAGTCCCTATTCTGCTTTGTGTCAGTGTGTGTCAGATTCCCTGAGGACAGGTGTCAATCCATATCTGCCAAGTGACCCTATGTAGGGGGAACAGTCCCTATTCTGCTCTGTGTCAGTGTGTATCAGGGTCTCTGAGGACAGGTGTCAATCCATATCTTCCAAGTGACCCTATGTAGGGGGAACAGTCCCTATTCTGCTCTGTGTCAGTGTGTATCAGGGATCCTTAGGATAGGTGTCAATCCATATCTGCCAAGTGACCCTATGTAGGGGGAACAGTCCCTATTCTGCTCTGTGTCAGTGTGTATCAGGGTCTCTGAGGACAGGTGTCAATCCATATCTGCCAATGACCCTATGTAGGAGGAACAGTCCCTATTCTGCTCTGTGTCAGTGTGTATCAGGGTCCCTGAGGACAGGTGTCAATCCATATCTGCCAAGTGACCCTATGTAGGGGGAACAGTCCCTATTCTGCTCTGTGTCAGTGTGTATCAGGGTCCCTGAGGACAGGTGTCAATCCATATCTGCCAATTGACCCTACGTAGGGGGAACAATCCCTATTCTGCTCTGTGTCAGTGTGTATCAGGGTCCCTGAGGACAGGTGTCAATCCATATCTGCCAAGTGACCCTATGTAGGGGGAACAGTCCCTATTTTCCATGGGAGTTTTGCCATGGATCCCCCTCCGGCATGCCACAGTCCAGGTGTTAGTCCCCTTGAAACAACATTTCCATCACTATTGTGGCCAGAAAGAGTTCCTGTGGGTTTTAAAATTCGCCTGCCCATTGAAGTCTATGGCGGTTCGCCCGGTTCGCGGGTTCGCGAATGTTTGCGGAAGTTCACGTTCGCCGTTCGCGAACCGAAAATGTTATGTTCGCGACATCACTACATGTCACACATGTCATGTGTCCTTAAGGGGTTAAAAGCGTTGGAGATATCAGTTTTACTCATCCAAACGTTGTGACCTAGATAGAGTATGGCTTTTATGGCATCGTATATCCTTGCATATTGTAGTAAAAAATCAGTAGATGGGATCAAGGAATTGAGGTTAGGTGTTGTAGAGGAATGAGGAGCCAAGAAATCTATAATCAGTCATTTTTTACTGTTAAATTTGCCAGATGTAATAACTTACGGACTGGTTCTCCAGCTGGAAACGGTGACGACGACAAAAAGGGGCCAATCACAAACCCATTTTCTATCTCTTTGTTCAACAGCAAAGATACAGTAGGGGAATCTTGCAAGGCAGACTGTAAATTGGGACACTCCCATACACCAGTGGGAAAAGAGACTAAACCCGTGTGAAACCCTTCCAAAAGCCCAGTGCTCAAAAACTCAACCAAATGTCTGGAGGGGTGAGAAGGCAGGAGATGTATTACTACGTAAACCTTTACCGGGGATAGTCATTGCCTGCAAAAGAGCAAGTTTTAGCACATGGTTTTTGCATGTGCTCTAAAACACCTTGGGCATACGTGTTACAACCTACAGACACTATACCCACATCTCCCAGCATTAAAATTGTTACAAACTTGCGATTTGACAACAAAAACAATATGCTGACCCAGCTTGTCTTTCAAGTCCTTTTGTGGTGGTTTGTAGTTGTATGGTGCCGTTGTTTGGCTAGTCGATGGCAAGCTCACATCCATAGGGCATAGATTGGTGGCATGCGAAGTCGATGCGCAATTTGCACAACCTGTGACCTTGAGGCCTGCGAAGTGCCGGCAAAATAATTTGGTATCTAATTGGCTCCAATCTGTGTGCACATTAAATTGTGCCAGGGCAGCCGCGACCTTAGCAGAAAATGACTTATGATAGTCGAAGTATGCAAACCCGCCGTACTTATGCCCAAGGTCCACCAGTTTATGGAAATATAAATCTAGCTCTTGCCTACGATGTGGGTGAACAGTGCAAACTACATCCCTGTGAAGGTCAACACAAACTCCAGTATACATAGTTTCTTGTTCAGCCTAGGATCTCTAGCTTTCATTACTACTGAAAGATCACCAAACCAGTAAGACTTATTGTCGATAACGTCTTGGGAGGCTATAAGCAGGGAGATCAAATTAATGTCCTTACTTTCCAAATTGTCTTTCCTTAAGTTAGTAGGGACAAGGTGGACTGGAGTAACAATTTTGGAAGGAGGATTAGAAACAGTAATGGAAGTAGGCTGGCTCAGGTCAGTAGGGGCGCTAGAAATACTTACTGGCAGTAACGCCAGGACCAGTGGTCAGGTTGTAATTCTCCAGAGATTCTTAAGGGTTATTAATCGTATTAATGGAAGCCGTAAGAGAAGACATCATGCTACGGAGTTCGGACAGGCTAGTCTGAATAGTGCCCCCCCCCCCCACTGTCATTTTGGGCTTTCATTAAATGGAATAACTCGGCTTTCCTAACAGTGGCAGGGAAAGGCACATTTTGTAGTTTCAATTCAGCTATGATTTTTAGAATAGTTCAAGTCTTGTAACTTGAAGCTGGACTTGGAGGATCATTAAGTCTGCTTTGGGGAATTTGCCCTGGCAGGAGTGCTTGGAAGGGATAACTAGTTTGATGCAAAATTGGAAGCGCTTCAGACTAGGTTTTTTGGATCAACAGCAAAAACATATGTGAGGAAGGCTGAAGGCTGACGCAAGTCTCTTTTCAGCTATGTAACTATGTAACTCGTCACCCTGGATCGAAATGTTAGACATGCTATGAGGAAATAAAATGAAAAAGGGTTACTTACAACCAATAACTAGGAACTGGCAGCCTAGTAAGAATGCCAAGTGGCGAAATGATATTATACTAATGGGGCGAATGAGGCCCTGCTAGTTTGCCCAGTGGCTTGAGAGGCTCTACCTATGATTTGGCCCGAATGGGAAAAAAAGGGGGGGTGGATATAAACGTATATGGCGGGGTGTTGGCCTCTTGATGGCATCTATATTCAAGATTCAAGATAGAATGGACCGGACAGGCGTGAGACCCAGGGCCGGACTGGCCCACCGGGATACCGGGAAATTTCCCCGTGGGCCGGCACACTATGGGGCCGGTGCGCGGCCGCCTAGTGTGCACCAGCCCGGGCCGCAATTACAAGGTTAAGCTGTCTACCTCAGGGACCCTGATACACACTGTCTACCTTAAAGACACGGAAGCCTGGAAGTTTAGAGCCTAAAATCTAAAAAGGCTCTAAAAATGTGAGTAAACTAGAACTCACTACAAATATTTATTGACTGGGTTTATGCAATATTGCACCATTATTCTGTATATCTCTTTTTTTTTATGTACACCTCCTAACAAGCAAATAAGAGGGGTGAGTTTACATATACTTATTTCCTAATAGATCTATACAGCGCTACACTCAAACTAGAGGCCTGGAAGGTGGAAACACCAACCAGACCCCAAGTTTAATTGTTTTTCCTGGTGCGCAATTACAGGGTGACCGGCAGGAGGGATGCGCTCCCCTCCTGCCGGTCACAGAATGTAGCGTGGCCAAGCAGGCAGACCGGGTAGGGGAGCTTCTGTTCCCCTACCCGGTCTGACAGGAACCTGCAAGCGAGAACGCTCCTCCTGCGAGCAGGCAGGTTGGAGCGTTGCCGCGCGTTACCATGGCAATGCCCCGACCTGCCTGCTGTTCTCGCAGGAGGAGAGCGAAGTCAGCCTGCAGCCAGAGGAGCTGCAGGCTGAACAGCACGCGCCACCACTGGACCACCAGGGATTGAAGAGTTCCCCTTCTCCCCTGACCAAAGGTAAGGGGAGAGGGGGGAAATATAAAGCTTTTTTTTTTTATTTAAATATATCAATGCTATAACCCCCCCCCCATACACATACTACACCCCCCCACCAACAGCACCCCTCCACGCACACAGAACCCCTCCACGCACACAGAGCCCCTCCGCGCACACAGAACCCCTCCACGCACACAATACCCCTCCACGCACACAATACCCCTCCACGCACACAGAACCCCTCCACGCACAGAACCCCTCCACGCACACAGAACCCCTCCACGCACACAGAACCCCTCCACGCACACAGAACCCATTCACGCACACAGAACCCCTTCACCCCGGTCACTTGGACATTTTTGTGCCCCTCGGGTCCGTGCGCCCTAAGGCGGACGCTTGTGCCGCCTTATGGTAGCGCCGGCCCTGCTTGCCACTGTAACCCTGAAAGGTCCAAAACACATTCACTCAGGGTTTGATTTCTACTTGCCACGGCTAACAGGGTTATTTGCTAAAGTGAGAATTCAAAGTGAATTTCAAATAATTTTAAAAGTAAGCTTGCAAGGACATCTTCCTAACATCATAACCATTCACAATTTAACGTACAATAAGAGCAATGATACAATATACAAAACAGTATTACCCGAATTTCTGAATTCTTTGAAAAATGTCCCACACTAAATAGCACAATGAAAAAAGACATAATATTAAAAACATCTTTATTAGAATTTATATAAATAATGACCCAAATATATACAGCTTCATCTTCACAAGCACCAACAGAGTTGCTCTAACACTCTCCCCCACTCCCCCCCAACTGTACACATAAAACAATCACATCCAAAATGTTTACTTCCAACCTTTAAATCCTGATGAACCCTTTTTTCTTACTTTGAGTTCTTCAGCCCACATTAACAAAGAATCGGGAAATGTTTTCATATTGCTGTTAGAATTTTGGTAATTGCACTAAGTAGGTGGGCAACACATTTGGAATTCCATTAATGGAACTTGATAGATAGAAATGAGGGCTGATTGCACTCACAAAGGAAGATGCAGGATAAAAAAAAAAAATCAGATTTCCAATCTATTGTTTCAAAATGAATTTGTACCAATACAAAAAGCTCATAAAAAAGGTTAATGGGTTTCAATAAACATTTAGTCAGGGCCATCCCACCCACTTGGTGCATTCAGAAAAGGCAGAGCTGGAGGGGTTTCGTGGGCTGGCGTCACGTAGTCACCAAATAAAAATATTGGTGTTATAGGATGCACACAAGCCATTGATGTTATGATAGAATTCCCTATTGAGCTGACAAAAATATTGGCAGGAAGGATACTGTAAATGATAAATTAAAGGAATAGTCCACACAGCTTGCTGAAGTGATGTATGTGTGAAGAGTGTGTCTGGTTTTTATTTCACAAAAAATGTATATTTCAATAGAAATTTGCACTTTTATAAATTACCCATGTTACACCCACTGGCTGTCAATCAGATAATTAGTACAGTACTTCCAGGTATTTTAGCTCAGTGATGCTAAACTCATCTATAGACTGTAAGCTCGTTTGAGCAGGGTCCTCTTCAACCTATCGTTCCTGTAAGTTTTCTTGTAATTGTCTTATTTATAATCACATCCCCCCTCTCATAATATTGTAAAGCGCTACGGAATCTGTTGGCGCTATATAAATGGCAATAATAATAATAATAAGAGGCAGCAAGTTGACCAGAGCACCTGCCTTGCAAAGACTTCTCATTGAACTGTATCGGGAAGTCTATGGACACCCATACAGAGTCTGGGCTGGGGAGGGTTTGCAATGGTTGCAGACAAGGAATCTGTGACTTTTGCAAGCTGATTATAGATATACTCCCAATGAAAAAAAAATGCATAATTTAATGCATGCATGTTTTCACTGGGGATATGGTTACTAAATAGTATTTTTCTCTTATTCTTAATTGGGCAGTTGAGTGACCGTTTAATGACAAATAATAATAAATATTATAGACAAATACAGTGTAAAATAACGTAACAGAACTTGTACCAAATCCAAGGGATGAACTCCAAGCACATCACATAATCCATGTGACAGGGATTACCAATAATGAACTCAGCTGGACAATATTTGTCTAAATTCTTCAGATTCAGCTGAGCTCAGCCTCAGCGTTAACATTATGGAAAGTGGATCATTTGGAAAAACTGCTGCTTTGCAGTTTATCAATGTGAGCTGATTTTGACTGGCCTTGTATTTGCAGTTTGTTCATTTCATTTTACATGTTGCAGTTAGGGAACTAAAAATACTTGGCTTACTGAATAAAACATTTTCTGGACCGGTGGAGGATTAATGTTGTCTTTCCTTTATTTCACTTTCTAATTTGGTATGTGCCCGGCTTGAATAGAAACAGTTTAGTGAAGATAAAACCAAAAGTTTGTCCAATTAAGCGTACATGAATTTCTCACATGGGTTTTAGTAAGCAGAAGGTCAAAGGCAAAAATATAATAGGCGCTCACTAAAAACGAATACAAAAAAAGATAAAAGCGGGCTGCAGCAACTAATACAAGAATTCCCAACCTTGTGAGTGGTGGAACATATAAACAAAAGAAAGAAACCGCGCCCAAAGAGTATTTATAAAGTGGTATACGTACACAAATATATATGGATGATATACACTTTGAACCTGTAGGGAAACAGAGATAAAAATAATAGTTCAATACAGTATGTGCAAAATGACGTGTGATCTGTAGGGATTACACTAACATTTGCTTGAGCTATATCAGAGCTCAGCTGTACCAGCGCCTGAACGAAGGTCAAAGGCATCTAGAAGGTCTGTAGTGGGCAGAGGTGTTTTGTAATGAAAATTGAATTTGGATCGATCAGAAACAGGCAGAGGTGATCTTTCACAAACAATATGATCTTAATCAGTTGTTCTGTGATGGACATTTGTTTCTCTGTGGGTCTCAAGTAGAACGAGGTTTTCTAAGGTGGACCAAGGGATCTAAATAGGTCTGAAATGAAAAAAGGTATTGATAATATAGACAAGTGTATCTGTAGGAGTCTGAAGTGGGTAGTGATGAGAAAAGAGATATAGATTGTTCTGAAGCAGGCAGAAGTGGTCTCTAATGGTCAAAAGGATCTTAGTGGGTTTCAAGCTGGAAGATGTGTTTCATGGTGGTTGACAGGACCTGAAGAAGTTTGAAGTGGGAAGGGGTGTTTCACTGTGGACTGAAGTATTTGCATAGGTCTCAAGTGGAAAGATGTGCTATATTTTAATCAAATTTATTTAAACTGGTCTGAAGTTGGTTTAAGTGTTCTATGGTAGACAAATGGATCTGGATGAGTTTAAAGTTGGAAGAGGTGTTGCACTGTGGATTAATATATTTGCATATGCCTACAGTGGATAGGCGTGGTGTGTGATGGACAAATTGGTCTGTCACTAAGTGCCCTATCCCCAAGTGCCCGCTGTCTATTTCTAGGGGGGGGGGAGGGGAGATATGTGATGGATGGCCTGATTTGTTTGGCGTGGGCCACAAGCTTGCGGCGCCATTTTTTAAGACTGTTTTACATGTGCCTGTATATGCAGCTCTGGGTCAACAAAGAGGGGGGGGCAGCAGCTCTGTAAAGTATAGTTAAAGGACCACTCTAGGCACCCAGACCACTTCAGCTTAATGAGGTGGTCTGGGTGCCAGGTCCAGCTAGCTTTTACCCTTTTTTTTTTATAAACATAGCAGTTTCAGAGAAACTGCTATGTTTATACTGAGGGTTAAGCCAGCCTCCAGAGCCTCTAGTGGCTGTCTCATTGACAGCCACTAGAGGCGCTTGCGTGCTTCTCACTGTGAAAATCACAGTGAGAGCACGCAAACGTCCATAGGAAAGCATTATGAATGCTTTCCTATGCGACCGGCTGAATGCGAGCGCGGCTCCTGCCGCGCATGCGCATTCAGCAGATGACGTCGCGAGAAAGAAGAGGAGGAGGAGGAAAGCTCCCCGCCCGGCGCTGGAGAAAGAGGTAAGTTTAACCCCTTCCTCCCCCCAGAGCCCGGCGGGAGTGGGTCCCTGAGGGTGGGGGCACCCTCAGGGCACTCTAGTGCCAGGAAAACGAGTATGTTTTCCTGGCACTAGAGTGGTCCTTTAAGTAAAATGTATTGCTTGTCTGTGCCTCTCCCCCTCTCCCTTCCTTTTCCTGTCACAGCAGGGCGTTGCCACAGGGACACTGCCAGCCCAGTTTGAACTGGCTGATTTGTCCCTCTTCCATCCTCCATCAGCTTCTTGGGATTGAAACCCCTGTTGTTTTGTGTTGGAGACCCCATGCAGGGGTCTGTGCATGTAAAACTATCTGTGACAAATTAAACAGATCTCAGTCAGTGTTGTACCTCCAAAGCTGTGTGTCATCCAGTTACTGGGGGGAAATCAGTCTCTTTATATTCTAAAATGGTTCCTGAGCGGCTGAAGGAAGATAAAAGCGGAGGTAACCAGTCGGGTTACCCGGAGTCTGCTACAGTATGAAATGATCAAGCAGATCTTAATGTATCCTAAGCATTTTATAATGTCCAAGGGATGTGGATAGGTGTAAAGTGACCAAAAGTGTATGAACTTGTAACGGATCACCTATACTCTAGCTGAGTATATCCGTGCAGAATCTCCCGAAATCCAAGTATAGCAGAAGGTGTAGTGATTAAAACTCCCAATCCCCCAAACATGAGCCAAGACTTCATGAAGGGGTTAAACAATCTGTTTAATGGAGGCCACAGCTCGGCCTTTTATGCAAGTCCCCAAGCAATGTATACTCCCACAGGGACTTTGTGGGGAACAGCGACACCATTACAATAACCAATCAACATACAGTTACAATGTAAAACACTCCCACATAAACAGTGTAATCCCTCCTCTCTATCCTGGAGATAATTGGGTTAAGTGGTCATAGTAAACTTAATTATCTCCAAATATTTCAAAGTTAGAAAATTCACAAAACACTTTAATATACATAAAACCATATTTCGCATAACCGAACCCCCATAGTCTACATATCCCCAGATAGCGCCCAATATATCCCACAAACACAGTAAAATCGCCATGGGGTTAAAGGATTTGACCGACCACTCTGAATAAGTCTGTCCAGAAATAGTTCCATGATTTTAGCTATAGGGGTCAGTCTAGTTTTTGCGTTTTCATCCGAACGGAAAATAGTGAAATCCTTAAAAAGGCGAATGAATCCCCTGGCTCATATTATAGTAAACCGTCGAACCAGGTTCTCCTAGCTTGCCGCAGCCAGAAGCAGGCGTTCGTGTGTTTTGACCGGTGTTTAGGTCGTCGAGTGGCTGCCTCAGAGTTCCAGGCATTCGACGACCAAGTCCTGCTGCCTGTGTTCGTGCAACAAGATGTCCGCCGTTTTCTTCACTATACGAACGGCGACCACACAATGTGGACTGCATATGGAATGGGCTGAGCAAGAGTACGTGAGTGACCAGCGGAGTTAAGCTATTTGTTATTTATTAAAAAAAAAACAATTTAGAAGCACCTTAGGTTTGTGTGTTATAATTGAAGTGGAGGTGATACTATCCTAATTTAAGTAAATCTTTATAGTATTCTGAATAATTGTTTTTTCAAATATCTTTAATCATTAAGTGCAATGTTTACATTTTAGAGGCAGTTCAAAAAGATTACAGTCAATAGATACCAGGGGTGTTAAACAATTTATGAACAGTATTGATGAGGCGGTTTGACACATAATATTGTTTCTTTGGTGTGGTGCTGTGAGCTTGTGAGCTCATCAGGTCATCCGTATGGTCGATGCAGTTTGAGGCACATACTGGTTAATTTCTGTGGTCTGCCATTATAAAAGGAACATACATAATAACAACAATAAATGAAATAAAACCAGTGAACATTAAGATAGAGTGAAAGTCGGTCAGCCTCTCACGGGTGTAAATGAGGCGATCTGGTTGAGCAGGGGTGATGAAAGAGGGGGGGTAGTAGTAGGATTACCACGGGGTGGTTGGGTGTCAAGTCCATTTTCGGGTCCCTGTTACACAGTACTTTATATCGCCCCTTGGGGTTTCAGTGTGGTGATGCATGGAACGTTGTGCAGTCGGTGTGGGTAGCTGGATGGTGTTGGGTTTGTCCTCATGTTTAGCGAGTGGAGGCATGATTGCGATGTATCCAGGAGCTAATCAGTAAATGGATGAGTAATAAATTAATGCTTAATAATAGTAAAACCGTTTCCAACACTTGAATGTCCCAATATCAGTGTAAATACTGAACAGATGAATATGTATGGCATAGGTGCCTCTAACCCTGCTTATGGAAATAAAACAAGGTGGATGGTACCAATGCCAAAATAGTATACTTTTATGCAGATAAAATATCAAAATAATGTCCCCTAGATAGAATAGAATAAAATAAAGCACACCAGTATATGGAACTGGTTGCTGAAAAGCAAAATTAACAATATCACTAAAACACTAAAAAGTAAGGGAACAACTGGATATATAAATAAAACCAGTTTATTAAATGTAAAAATTAAGGTAAAACTAAAATCACAGTGAAATAGTCAGTCTATAGGAGACGTTAAAAGCAAGAGAACCTTTAAGCCAGACCGTGATGGATGGGGATGATGTTAGTAAATGTATCCTCTGTGTCCAGACCGCCGGTGAGGACGACGTGCGTTTCACAGTGTGTTCCACTACAGACCTCACATCGAGGGATGAGCACTGCTCTCACGGGATGAAGATTACAACGGATCCGGAATCTAGAGTGGATAGAGGTGCTTGCAGGCGGATCCTTGCTGGCTGTGACTGTGCTTGATTCAATCTTCTGGATGTCTAACACGTTTCGTAGGGATAGAGCCTATTAGATGGATGTGGATGTGGCTGTCGCTTACCATATATCTGCCCAATCTTTGGGGTCTTCTGCTGGGCCCAGGTCCCTCTCCCAAGCTGACACGTATGTGAGGGATCCCTCCTTAACTTGTTGTATGAGTTGAGTATAGAGTGCGGATATCTGTTCTTTTTGGACTGGGGCTCGTGTGCATGTTTTTTCAAAGTGTGTTAGGGCTGTGGTACCTGCCTGTTTGTTAATCGGTGTGACGAGGAAGCTCTTGATCTGCATATGGTAAAAAAAAGTCAAAGGTTCTAAATGGGGTTTGTTGTGGGAGTTCTGAGAAAGGTGTTATTTGTTGGTTCATGAAAAAATAGTGCAGGCAGAGGAGATTGTCTTAGAATCTCACAAAGTCCATCAGGTTCATCCCTGGGGCGAATAGTGTGTTGCGGAGTGTTGGTGTAAGTGGGGTTGGTGTTGAGATTAGTCTGCTTTTGCTCGCCAGTTTGTCCCATACTTTGATGGTGTTAACTAGTGCAGGTGTTGTTCGAGGCATGGGTGGCCTGGCTTGTTTTGGCAGTCAGATATAGAGGGAAGGGAAGTGTCTGCCGAAGATATCATGCTCCAAGTCCACCCACCTTTTAACCCTGTAGGTTTTGGGCTTGAGCTAGTTGTGTCGCGTGAAAAAAATGTGTTAGATATGGTAGGCTAATGCCCCTCGCCCGGTTAGTCATGTACATCATTTGTCGCTTGATTCTGATGCGTTTGTTCGCCCGGTGAATTTATCTATGGTGGTTTGTAGGCTTTTGAAATCTGGTCTTGAAATTGGTATAGGGAGGGCCTGGAAAAGTTACAGGAGCCTCGTCAAGACGTTCATTTTAATGGAGTATAGCCTCCCTATCCAGGATATAGGCATGTCTTGCCATAACTGTATATCTTGTGTAATTTTGTGTAGAATGGGTGTATAGTTCAGGGGGTAGCAGCTTGATAGGTCTGCCGGCAAGTAAACTTCTAAGTAGTGTATGTGTGTGTTTTGTAGGTTGAATGGGCAGGATCGTTGCAAGTTTTCAAGGTCAAGTGGGTCAATTTGGATCGATAGGGCCTCTGTTTTAGCTATATTGACTTAATAGCCAGATACCCCTGCATATTCCTCTAGGGCCGAGAGTAGGTGGGGTATGGAGTGGTGAGGGTTTGTTATGATCACAAGCAGGTCGTCCGCATAAGCTGCAGTTTTTTTATTCTTCACCCCTTATGTTGAGACCTGTGATGTGTGCGTTTTTTCTGAGTGCTTGTAGGAGCATCTCTAGGGAAAGGGCGAACAGAATCGGGGATAGAGGGCACCCCTGCCTTGTGCCATTCACAGTGGGTGGGTGGGTGAACGGAATAAGAAGGTTGGCGGTGGGAGCAGAGCAGAGTGTTCACAGTGCATCTATGAAACGTGTCAGGAGGCCGAATTTTTGTAAAGTTGCGAAAAGGAAGGGCTACAGTAGTCTATCAAACGCCTTTTTCGCGTCAAGGGAGAGCATGAGGGTTGGGATGCGTCTGGCGTTTGCAGAAAGACAGGAAGGGACACATATGACCTCATATGGACGGCAGAGATGTATGGCCTTGGCTTATGCTATCCAGTACTCTTTTTTTTTTGTGGTTTTCTATTCTACGTCTGGTTTTCTTTATGCTGGGTTTTTTGGGTTCATTCCTTTAATCCGTTCCTGGAATTCCCAGTCTCCTGGATTACTTTAAATGTTTGTTTTTTGTTGCCACACCCGTTTCATATAATCCTTTTTGATTCAGTCTGTTCCTGCAGGCAATGGTTTCATTTCCTCTACTCCTCTACTCCTTTCTTTGCAGGTAAGTACTGTGTGCGTTTTATTGTTGTTTATTTAGTCATGCATTCTAGGCAGTTAGGACCCACCGTAATTGGAGTACTTTGGCGCAGTTGTGGGCTGCATACATCTTGGCCATTTATGTATGTCTAAATGTTTATTACATATATAGTACTTAGTTATGTCTCCTCTTGTTTTGCCTTGTATCTCTTGTCTTGTTTTATTTTGTTTTATTTTGTCTTGTATTCCCAGTTAATGTACAGTCCTGTCCTGCCCATGTCCTGTTAATGCTTCCCTTATGTATTGTGTACATAGTAGGAGGGGACTACAATGCCACGCTGTTGCCCTTGGTAGATAGACGCCAGACACACCCTAGCGCACGCAACCAACCCCCAAGAGCTAAGGCAGATAAATGTTCTCCTCGTTCGTCTCCCAAATTCAACTGGTAGGCGCCTGGAGGGCCCTCCAACCGTCTGACCTAGAAAGAGTGCCAGGTGTGCTGCAGAGTTTGCCAGAAGGAGCTGGAAGGGGTGTTAGGCGCAGAAACGGCCGTGTATGCATATTTGTGCGTGTCAATGTTGCCCGCGACCGTGAGGTAGTGCCCCTGTGGATCCATGACCTTGCGGTCGATGGATAATGGGCAAGTTTTGTGGACCACAATGGCCATGCTGTTTTGTTTTCCCGTAGGAGAATTGGCAAAGAAGTTTTCCCGGTAGTGCCGGCTCAGGTGAGGGAACTGTTTGTTCTGAGTGAAATGCATTTCCTGCAGAAGGAGTATATCTGCTTTTGATATGTTTGCCCAACACATGAGTTGATGCCTTTTGGAAGGGTTGTTGAGGCCTTTGCAGTTTATAGATAGGTATGTCAGAGAGGCCGACATTGTGGCATGTCGTGTGGGTTGTGGTGTGTGGTGATGAAGCTGTTAGTGTATGTGTTGTGATGGGGCTGAGGGGTAAGTAGGATGAAAGGGAAAAAATAAAGAAGAAGGATAGGGGGTAAGACGAGGTGAGGAGGAGTGGGACTCCAGGAGCTGTGTGAGCGGAGGATATAGATGGTGGGGTGGTGGGTAGGTGTTTGTTTGTAGTGGAGACGTCCCTTTAACCTGAAGGTGGCAGGGTGGGGTAGTGTGGGTACAGTCTGTGGGGTGTTACTGAAGGAGGTTGGACGTCAGTGGGGCCGATCGTCCTCCCCCCGGGCTCTCAGAGCGCTTCTCTGAGGTTTCGAGAGGTAGGAGGTGTTCCTCTGTTGGGGCACTGTCCTGGGGGAGAGTGTTGCCAGTTTACCGAAATGTATAGGGGCCTGCCGTCTCATGGCTTTTCCCTATGCGTAGTTCCCCATCAGTCTGTGCCATTTGGCCTTCTGTAGGTCTTGGTCGTTGTGTGTCCTTTCTTTCGGAGCTAGCTCGTTGTGTTAGTCCCTAAAGTACCATGGGTTTTCACCCTCAGAGGGCAAGCCCCGTGGGGGTTGAAATGTGATGTGTGAAGTAAGGCGTTCTGTTATAGGTCGTGGTCATTTACTGCCTTCCTGAGGTGTTTGTTCCCTCTGGCCCATGTAGTATGCCCTCAAGGGTTGTCCTTGGGTCCCTGGAGTATACTTTTGCGTGGGATAACAACAACATCATGAGCAATATTTATGAAAAAATATGTACAATATTTAACCTATTACCATCTAAAAAGGCAAAAAGGTTTGGGTACGGGTGGGGACTTGGGGCTCTGCCTTGGAGGGATAGTTTGGCCCGGTCCGGGTATGCAGAAATGTTTAAGATTATTTTTTTCCGGGCTTTTTTTCCCTGTTGTCAGTCCCCTTATGGTCTAGCCTTTCTGACCTGTGATGAGGTAAGGTTGTTGCGTCTTATCCAGAGGCCTTATGAGGCCTTAGGCGAAACTCAAACATGAGGCCCCACTAACAAAAAAGAGTTGCAATACAACACACTGTCACATATACACATTGATGCACAGTTTACCTGTGTATGTGCCTGAGAGTGTGTCTGACAGAGAGTATCCTTGTGTGTGTGTGTGTGTGTAAATGTATGTCTGAGCATGTTTGCGTTTTTGTCTGGGACCTTATGTGTATGGGGTAGCTGCTTGAAGTGTGTTGTGTTTATGGGGGGGGGGTGATGATGAGAGAGGGGGTGATGGTGATGGGAGAGGGTGATGGTAAGAGGTAGAGGGGGTGATGGTGAGAGGGAGAGGACGCGTCTGCAGGGCGTATACCCCAGCTACTTGTATTCGTGCCCTGTGCCTTCCTCCTGTGGCCATGTGCATATAAAACGGTCTGAGACCAGTTACAGATAACCGGAGATTCATACACTTATACGTGAGTTGTGGCCGTCAGCGCATTCCGGTATTTGGGGAAAGTAGGTGTATTGCACACTAGCCAGGAATGTGTGAGCTAAGGGAGATGGGGGGCCTGTATGGGGGAGCCTCTCTCAGTGGGTTAAGTTATCTACCTTGAAAAGACTATATTGACCTGAATCAGGGGCATTGGGCTTTGTGCTCTTTTGTGGGGATTGGTGCATGTCTGCTGTTACAGACCAGACCGAGAGACCATTTGATTGTACTATTGATAATTGTGGGTAGGTCGTGGGGGGAACTGGCATTATTTGTAACTTGGGTGTTGTCGTTAGCATAGATACCCTTTAAACAATGTTAAGCATATTTACAAGCTCTGAATAATTACACCTGGGAGAGGTTGTGGCTGCCGGAGTGTTTGCAACTCTCCAGATTGCACCTGGGTGGTTTGACCATTTAGTGGTTACGCTCCTGGGTGAGGGGTTAAGGTGGGAGGTCTCTGGATCTTGCCGGTTTGTAGGGGCTGGTACCTATCTGCATGGATCAGCGGGGGATTGGAGCTTGTGTGCTATATTCGTGGTGGTAATTAGTACAGGAGGAAAGGGTCTGGCAGTGCAGTTACATACATTAGCGCTGAATACCATCATGCGTTAGTTATATACATTTAGAAACGGTTTGAGGTCAGGTACAAACAATATAAGTGTTATACAATTTTACATGGATTCGTGGCCGTAGGCACTTGCTGTTAGTGTGAGGAGGTAATTGTACTACACACTTGCCTGGAGTGCTTGGGCTATGGGAGACGGGAGGCCTGCATGGAGGCGTCCCCTTTGTTGGCATGGGTGATTTGCAGGGAAATAATATAATACATGGGGTGGTCTAGGACCAACTATGGGAACATGAAACTTTGTGCTGCATTGTGGGGGTCTGTAAGTGTCCGTTTATCCGGACAAGCAGGGAAGCATAATTAACGTTTAAGCGCTATCAAGCAGATTTAGTACGGTGTAGGACCGAGCTCAGAAAGAAAAAACCTGGTGGAGGTGGAAGGTAGGACGCCCTGGCTCTGGGCTCTGTGATTCAGGTAACAGTCTGGGAAAGTCCACTCGCTGCAGAAGGACACTGCTTTCTGGGGTTCTGGCAGGGTGGGAGAGGTAGGTTCCTGTGTCTTTGGCCAGTGCCTGATGGTGTAGGTTGGGCGGCCACAGTTGGTGGGTATTGCAGGGAGATGCCCAGAAGGATGGCAAAGTCCTTAATCTCGGTAACTTGATGGAGGGTATACGTTTGGTCGTCCTTCCTGACCATGAGTTTGAAGGGGTGTCCCCACATATATCTCCAGCCTTGTTCTGTCAGCGCAGTGGTAAGGGGTTTAAGCTCTCTTCGCTTCCGCAAGGTCGACAGCACCAGGTCTGGTTAAAGTGTAAGGAAGTCCCTTGGTATAGTGGTGGATTCTCACGTGCAGCACTAATTATTTGTTCTTTGATGGGGAAATGTAGAAGTCTGACGATAATGTCCCTGGGTATGGGTGGCATTGAGAGCTGGCAGGCACAGGGCCCTATGTGCTTGTTCAATAAATAACTCCTGGCCGGATGCCTCTGGGAGCAGAGACTGAAAAATTGCCCTAATAGTAGGGAGTAATGTGTCCGGTGGGACCGATTCTGGTAGGCCCCTGATGCTTATGTTTTGTCGTCGGGATCTATTGTTCAAGTCTTTTAGGCTGTCTTCCAGGGTTAGGATCTTCTCTTTCAGGATATCGATCTTGTGGTCGTGTGCTTCGGATTTATTCTGTATTTCCAAGAGTTGTTGTTCAGTATGGCTGGTGCGTGAGGCAAGGGTTTACATGTCTTCCTTGAGGCTGGCGATTTGCTTTCCAGCGCAGCCAGTGGTGTATCCTGGTTTTGTGCTGCCCTAGGCAGGACAAAACTCAGGCGCCCCCCCCAACCCTTCCCCCCGCCCTGCCTTCTAAATACACACACACACATTCACTGACAGATACGCATACATTAGCTAACAGAAACACACACACTCACTAACAGAAACACACACACTCACTAACAGACATACACACACTCACACACTAACAGAAACACTCACTGACATACACACACACACTCACACACTAACAGACTGACACACACACACTCACTAACAGAGAGACATACACACACTGACAGACAGACACACACACACACTAACAGACACACTCACAAACAGACATACACACACACTAACAGACACACTCACACTCACTAACAGACATGCACACACACACACACACACACACACACTAACAGACTGACACACACTGACACACTCACACTCACTAACAGAGAGACATATACACACACACACACACTCACTCACTAACAGACACACTCACACACAGACACTCACTCACTAACAGACACACTCACACACACACTCACTCACTAACAGACACACTCACACACACACTCACTAACAGACAGACATATACACACACACTCACTAACAGACACACTCACTCACTCACACACACACTCACTCACTAACAGACACACTCACTAACAGACAGACATATACACACACACTCACTAACAGACACACTCAGTAACAGACACACACACACTCACACACTAACAGACTGACACACTCACACTCACAAACAGACAGACATATACACACACACACACACACACACTCACACTCACTCACTTTAACACATTTTTTTTTATTTACCCCCCCCAGCCTCCTTACCTTTGGGAATGCTTGGTGGGGGGGGGGGGTTTCTATCTCCCTGGGGTCTAGTGGGGTTTGTTGCAGGGCGGGCGGCGCGGGCGGGCGGCTGGTGAGAGCCACTTCCTCTGAGCTCTCTGCTCAGCTCCCTCGCGCGCCGCAGAGTGAGGCTGGGAGGCGGAGCCGGAATATGATGTCATATTACGGCTCCCAGCCTCACTCTGCGGCGCGCGAGGGAGCTGAGCAGACAGCTCAGAGGAAGTGCTCCCTCGCCAGCCACTCGCCAGCGCCACCTGCCCGACCAGCATGTCTGTTAGCCGCAATGCTAACAAGGCATTTGCCCTGGGCATTTGGGGCGGCTTTTTTTGCCGCCCCCTGGAAAATGCCGCCCAAGGCAAATGCCTTGTTTGCCTCGCGGCTAAAATGTCCCTGAGCGCAGCCATTGTAAACATAGAAACATAGAAAGAGAGAATGTGACGGCAAATAAGAACCATTCGGCCCATCTAGTCTGCCCAATTTTCTAAATACTTTCATTAGTCCCTGGCCTTATCTTATAGTTAGGATAGCCTTATGCCTATCCCACGCATGCTTAAACTCCTTATAGGCCTTTATATCATCGGAAGTTTCTCTGAGCATTTTTTGGAGATTCCCCTTGGTTAGGGGGGTTTCTGATCCTTCCATGTTTTCACTTTCGTCGGATTCTGAGCCCGAGTCCGTTAGGCCCTGAGAGTAAGATGGCATGGCAACTCTCGTTCTTTGGCGCGGAAAACAAGGACATGGATGGAGTGATTTCCTTAAGTTTTTTGTGTCAACCCATGTCGGAAGGTCTGTATGGAGTTGTAACACACTGGGTGGTGGTGCTTGAAGTCGAGATGTGCTGCGATATTAGTCGATGGATGCGGATTTTGCGCCTGGGGTCGGAGAGCTAAGGGCTCACGCGTCTTACTCCATGAAAGGTTAGGCTCCACCCTCCAAATCTTAATAGTATTAATAGGTAAATGTAAGAAATTTGTAGTTTATATATTATATATTATGGAATGTTTGAAAAGCAGAATGCTCTTTTTGAGCTGTTAAGAGCTGTAGTGTTATATAGTTTTGTAATGTTGTTTATCATAATTTCTTTATCATAATTTTTCAATACATATAATAACATAACCGTTTTCATTAAATATAACAACATATCCTGATGTCTATACATAGCTTGATTATTTGGTGCTCAATAAATCTATCTCTCTTTATGGAGAGATTCAATTAATGTATAACATTTGAGTAATGAAACAATACATTCTTCAATTTTAACATAATATAGTTGATCAAAAACCACACAAAAATGACAAACAAACAAACAAATACAGGTAAAGAAATTGGTTTTAGGGGCCACTTAGTGGACAAGTTTCATAATATTATTAATATTTCAAAACTGTCCTTTAATAGAGTGACATTCTATATTATGAATCTTCAGAGATGTCGCAATACGTTGTAACTAAAGAATGTCAACATCTTAGTAGAATCTACAGAAGTGATGTTTGAAAGGCGCCAATTTAGACTTACTTGTTTCTCTTAATATACTGCGCTACGAGAGTTTTGGTATTTTTATTTCCTTTATAGGTTTTCTTCTATTGTACCTAAAAAGTAGGGTAAGAGTTTTCATTGTAAATACTCTGTCCGCTGTCACCTTTGTCTCTTTTTGTTTGTTGTGTTTTGTGTAGTGACTTGACAATTGGTAACTTTAAATGCACCATTTATTTGTTGTTTTATTACGCCATAATTGCTTCTTTATTGTTTTGTATAATTGTAAACCAATCCCTGATTTGTAAGTCCGGTTCCTTGGTGCTGAAGACAGCACAGGGACGAAGGTTAAAGTAGAACTTATTATGAAGGTTACTGTAAAACTAGGAGAGAGATTCTTAGCTTGTTAAGGATAAAGGCAGAAGGTTTATACAGCGTACAATTGTCTGAAAACGCCTAATGGGGTTTTAAGGACTAGTACAGAGAGAGAGGCAGAGAGCAAATTCTACAGATCTAATACAAAGCCAGGCTGAAAAATAAGTGTTATACGCCTATTACCTGCCAGCCATCTCAATGTATCTGTTGTAAGTGCTTCAAATTAGACTTTTTGTGGATAATGTAGTCCCGTTCCCAATCTGTGTCGGCTTTTGTAAACAGACTGCGACAATGCAGAATATAGTACACAGATCTTGGCATTAATCATGCAGAGGATGTGGCAGAGAGAAAGGACGGTTTGTTTTTACTGAAGATATAAACCCAATATGACAGCTCAGCTTCCAATTTGCATGACCTGTTCCACTCAGCAGCCGATCCCAGTGTCACAATGACAGCCAGCAGCAGCAGTGACAGGAGACAGGCACAATCTCTCCATAATTTCCCCTGTTAACTCAAATGCTACCACATTGCGTTCTTTTACAGTATTTTACCTGTGTCTCACAGCCTGTACACAATACGAAGCATGGCAGATAAAGGAAGGCCTCTGTTATTTGACTCGCAGGAGCACTTTAAAAAGGCCTTTAACACTGTCTGTTTTGTACACTGAAGAGAGTGTGTCTGTCAGTCTCAGAGATCATCAAGTAGGGTGTGCAGTGAGACTGACAGGTACAAGTGAACAGTACAGGAAAAAGCACCTTGACTATCCTGAGCTGTTAATATGACACTCGGCGTAGGTTTAATTACAGTTAGTTATGCTGTTTTTTTTTTTTTGGTTTTTTTTTTAAATGATTCATCCTTGATTTAAAAATCAATCAATAAAAATATGACTGGTTTTGCGTTATAGGTCTTATTACCAGCTTGCAATGGTATGATTCCAGTAATACAACTATGCAATATCCAATAGGAGGGATCACAGCACGGGTTTCTGGGAGTTTTAGTTTGGCTTGTAGCTTTTCTACAGCTGTGCATATAAAGCAGGGATGCCCAAAAGGTGGTTCTCCAGATGTTTGAAAACTACAGCTTCCATGAAGCTTTGGCATTCTAAAGGCATGCAAACAGGGCCGTCTTTAACATTGATTGGACCCTGGGCATGCATTTGCTTGGGCCCCCTGGATCCTGCCCTCCTGCCCCCCCCCCCCCGCCGCCCCCTGCCACCCCCCCCCTTTCCTGCCCCCCTCCCCGCCACCCCCACTCCCCCGGAATGTATTTGTGTGCAATGTTAGATGGGATGTATGCATTTCCACACGCATATACACACAAACACTGACACAAACACAGTGAGATACACACACCCACAGTGAGATACACACCCCCACACCCCCACACACAGTGAGATACACACACACAGTCAGACACACAAACAGTCAGACACACAAACAGTCAGATATACACATACACACACACACAGTGAGATACACACACTAACACTGAGATACATACACACACAGTGAGACACACACATAGTTAGATATACACACACACACAGATATACACACATACAGTCAGAACACACACACACACAGTCAGATATACAAACATAGTCAGATACACACACACACACACACAGTCAGATATACACATATACAGTCAGATACTCACACACACACATACAGTCAGATACACACAGAGTCAGATACACACACACACACACACACAGAGTCAGATACACACACACACACACACAGTCAGATACACATACACACACACACAGTCAGATACACACACACATACATACAGTCAGATACACACACAGTCAGATACACACACACACACACATATCAATTTACATAGTTTAGCCACCCTCCTTACCTTTACAGAAGTGTGGCTTCCCTGGAGTCCAGTGGGAGCTGGATGGCTGAGATTGATGGGAGTCTTCTTCTTCTTGGTCTGTACCTTCTCTCTTGGTCACCTTCTCTCCCTGTATGCCTCCTCCTCCCCAGCGGCACTCAGTTAATTGGGAGGAAGTGACCTCACAACACTTCCTCCCAGCAGGCAGGAAGACAGAGGCCCGGTCTGGAGCTCTCTTAAAGGGCCGGGGGCCCTTGATTACCTCACCTGCAGCAGCCCACCGGAATATTTCTTAGTATCCTGTGGGCTGTTCAGACCTGGCTGCGGGCAGGGGGCCCACAGGGCAGCTGCTTTGGGCCCCCCAGGAGCAACAGGGCCCGGGGCAGCTGCCCAGTTTGCCCCTTGTTAAAGACGGCCCTGCATGCAAAGCATCAAGGGAGTTGCAGTTCTACAACATCTGGGGGTCTATCTTTTGGGCTCCCCTGATATAAAGCAGTACTGTGGGTATTATAGGAGCATTGCGCTTGGGAGAGTTTAGGAACGTACTGCAGAAGCTGCAAAACCTGGTCATTTACAACAAATGCATGAGCCTTCAATGCATACGTGCCTTTTCTATTTTTTTTTGTTTTTGCATGGCCATTGGCAATATGAACAACAAACAAACACACAAACAACAAAACAACAACAACAAAAAATATAGAGACAATATAAAGGGACACTCCACAAACCAAATAATAAAATAAATAAAAAAAACATCCAAATTACTGTTTAGTAGGTATATCCTCAATGAAAACATGTATGCATTTAATTATGCATTTTTTTTAAATTGTGGGTTATGTGGTTGTCCAATTACAGACTTTCTAATGCATCTCAGTGTGAACGAAGGTGCTTTGAGCATTTGGCTGCCTCTTGAGTTTATCTCCACTGTGCCAAATAACCAGGAAGTAACAAGACCAATCGTTTGATTGACAGCCATGGAGGTGTTGCAAGATAAATTTATAAAAGTGTAAATTCGTATTGAAATCTGCACTTTTTGAAAAATATAAGAAGAGGACACACTGAGGTGTTTTAGAGGTCTGGAGTGTCCCTTTAAGGAAACTACATGTGTAAAAATAAAAATGTAATACTCCCAATTCACATTTCACTGAGCCATAATAAACTGGCTTGCTTTCTGAGTATCTGTGTTTCTAGTGTATGAGGGCACCAAACCTATCCACAGATTCCTGGTACAAGGTAGATAGGACATCTATGTTCCATCTTATTTATCTGTCCCCTCCATTTATAGTGTGTATGGAAAGGGGACCCAAGTGTCCATCTACTATGAGCTTGGGACCCGAGGACATAATATGGAAGTTTGTGTACATTTTGATATAATTATAATTAGCATTTATAGTGCCAACATATTCTGCAGTGCCTTACAATTATATGAAGGGTATATATAACAGCAAGATTGACAAACAAAATAATATTGCTAAATACCAGAGATGAAAAGTGGTCTGCTCAAATAAGCTTACAAATCTAAGAGTCAACAATATTCATAAAGTGAGCCAATCCATTTAGGCTCAATGAAATGTGAGTGAGATTATTCTGACATTTTCTTGTTATATGTTGTTATATTTTTAACGTACTGCACCCAGTAATGTCTTGGCCTTTTTCCTATAATATCACTTATTATATAGCACTCCAGCAGGTTTATTTACTAACGTGAGAACACAAAGTGAATTTCAAATTTAAGGCCAGAGTAGCCGAACTGGAAGATTAGATAATGTTTCCAGTTTGGCTATTTTGTCCTTAAATCTCAAATTCTTTTAATTCCCACTATAATGAATAACCATGCAGGTATTGCTTCATGTTGACAGAGTCTGTTAGGTGAATATTATTATTATTATTATTATGATATTTATAGAGCGCCGTCAAATTTCGCAGCTCTTTACAATGGGTGGATGAACAGACATGTAGTTGTAACCAGACAAGTTGGACATACAGGAACAGAGGGGTTGAGGGCCCTGCTCAATGAGCTTACATGCTAGAGGGAGTGGGGTAAAGTGACACAAAAAGGTAAGGATAGTATTAGACTAGTGACAGTTGCAGAAGAGGAATCAGTTGGAAGCTATTAACAGTTTAATTGATACGCTTTTATGAAGACGTGGGTTTTTAACGATTTTTGAAGGAGTGGAGACTGGGTGAGCATCTAACGGAGGAGGGAAGCGAGTTCCACAGGAACGGTGCAGCCCTCAGGGAATCTTGAAGGAGAGCATCAGAGGTGGGAGTACGGACAGAAGATAGACGTAAGTCTTCAGCAGATCGTAAGGGCCTAGATGGGACATACTTGTGTATAAGGGAGGATATATAGGTGGGAGCAGCATTATGTAGAGATTTGAAAGCAAGAACCAGAATTTTAAATTGAGCTCTACATTTTATAGGAAGCCAATGTAGGGACTGACAGAAGGGTGAGGCATGGGAGGTGTGGGCGGACAGGAAGATGAGCCTCGCCGCCGCATTCATTATGGACTGTAACGGCGCAAGTTAGGAGCATGTAAGACCACTGAGAAGCGGATTACAGTAGTCAAGGCGAGAAAGGACAGTGGAATGGACCAACACCTTAGTCGCATCTGGCGTTAAGTAGGAGCGGATGCGCGCAATGTTTTTGAGATAGAAATGACATGATTTGGCAATGGATTGAACATGAGGCTTGAAGGAGAGGTCGGAGTCAAAGAGAACACCTAGGCAGTGAGCCTGCGTGGTGGAGCTGATGGTAGCACTGTTGACTTGGAGTGAGACAGACACAGGAGTAACAACACTTGAGGGAGGAAAGACCAGAATTTCAGTTTTGGTCAAGTTTAGTTTAAGGAAGTGGGCAGCCATCCAGTCAGAAATAGCAGAGAGGCAGTCAGAGACACTAGTCAAGAGAGACAGGGAGAAATCAGGAGAGGACAGGTAGATTTGCGTGTCATCTGCATAGAAATTATATTGGAAGCCAAAGGAGCTAATGAGTTTACCAAGGGAGGCAGTATAGATGGAGAACAGTAGGGGACCAAGGACTGAACCTTGGGGGACACCAACAGAGAGGAGTTGGGGAGAAGAAGCAGAGCCAGAGAAAGAAACACTGAAAGAGCGCTGGGGGAGGTAGGAGGAGCACCAGGAGAGAGCAATATCTTGTAGACCGATATGCGGAGGATGAGAAGAAGCTGTTGATGATCAACAGTGTCAAAAGCCGCAGACAGGTCAAGGAGAATTAGGATAGAGTAGTGACCACGAGATTTTGCAGCGAGTAGATCATTGGATACTTTGGTCAGTGCCGTTTTCACAGAGTGCTTAGTGCGGAAACCAGACTGAAGCGGGTCTAGCAGAGAGTTGGACTCGAGGAAGTCTGTCAATCTCGCATACACAATTTTTTCAAGGATCTTGGATGCAAAAGGCAATAGCGAGATAGGACGATAGTTGGATGGGGAGTTAGGGTCAATATTGGGCTTCTTTATAATATGATATTATAAATAGTGCTGTGCCAGAAATTTGCCCAATTTTCACCTAACTCTAATTTTAATTTCATTGTTGATCTTGTATAAATCACTAATCATTCTAAAGAACTGTGGATTAGAAATGTCCAATATATCTTTTCTTTCAGCTGTTACATTGCTGCACCCATCTCTCTCATTCTCTCTCTCTCTATGATATCTCATTTAAAAATTAAATATGTTTAGTGCTGTATGAGGGTAATGATTGCTCATTAACCCCCTCTGTTCCTCCAGGCTTGTAGGAACCAGCAGGGAATGACTTTATTTAGGATCACTCAATACAGCCATGTTCTACTTGAGAGAAAGAATACGGATGATGTGCTTAATTTATTGTGCCTGTCAGTTCTTTATTTAACACCAGCCGTATTTCATTTTGAGATCAATGATTTTCTGTTTTCTGTAGAAGCATCCTGGCTGATGAGAAGTCTAGAAATGCCTAGCCGTGGCGAGAGAACGCCAATCTGTTTCTTCACGCCAATTATGTTAAGAAACACAACTGAATACAAATCATTTTCATATAACTATATCTATTAGTTTACAGTGTAAAAATTACTACAGCAAAATTATATATAAATTAAGTGGCTTAATAAAGCAAATAAACATACAAAGACATGATCTACAATTCTGTACAATCTGTGGTCTCTTTGCAATAAGGGAAAAAGAATAGAACGAAAATATACCACATCCCCATAGACGGTTACTGCTTTTTTTTTTATTTTTTTTAGAGCAAGCAAGTTTTAGAGAAACTCTTGAAACTAGAGAGAAATCATTCAGTATATCTGGAGAGGAAGGCAGCCCCAGATCTGAAATGTAAGACAAGGAAGCTTATGGGAAATTGTAAAGAATTGAAAATGGACCTGTAGAGCTTAGGCCAAAATAGCCGAGTTGGACAAACTGCATACTTCTCAACAATGGGCCACCAGAAGGCAGAAACATGTAGAGCAAGGGTGCCCTAAAAAAGATAGATACCCAGATGTTTTTAAATTACAGCTTCCATGATGCTTTGGCATTCTAAAGTCATCTAAAGGCACGCAAGGCATCATGGGAATTGTAGTTCTACAACATCTGGGAATCTACCTTTTGGGCACCACTGAAGTAGAGGAACTGCATGCTAATGTGTTGGATTGCACAGTAAACTGGAGAGTCCATTGGTGTACCAGCCTGGGATGCGTACAAACCAACCAGGCTGACTGACAGGCACTATGGATAGCCCGAGCCAGTGTTGCCGATGTGCTTATAAAGTGATTTGGTACATGTTTAACCTCTGCATAGGGATGTAGGATGTGTCTGTGCTGTACTGATTTCAAGTGAATTTCAAATTTAAGACCAAAGCAGCCAAACAGGAAAAATAGCTGTTTCCAGCTAATCTATTTTGACCTTAAATTTGAAATTAATTTACCAGGTATTCCTAGATGCAGGAAACCAGGGAGCAAACCAGGACAGCAGGACAGGACCCTCACATTTGTTATTGAGGTATTTGAGTAGTACAAGAAATGCAAAATTGAATTATGTCAAATACACATATGTTGTGGAAACAGATACAATTGTAACACAAAATTGAAAAGCAAAATTGAACACATCCTGGTGAAGTCAGCCTCTAATTTTTGAAAAAAAGAAAATAAAACAAAAATAGTCACGCTAGGCAAACAGGTGTTTTTCACACTTTTTTTATCATCATTTTTTAATACATATATTAACATAACTGTTTTCATTAAATATAAGAACATATCCTGACTTCTATACCTAGCTTGATTATTTGGTGTTCAATTAATCTTTTATGGAGAGATTCAATTAATGTATAACATTTGAGTAATGAAACAATACATTCTTCCATTTTAACATAATACAGTTGAACAGAACACAAACTACACAGAAATGACAAACAAACAAACATGGGTAAAGAAATTGGTTTTAGGGGCCACTTAGAACACATACAAGTATTCAAATTAGATAGTTGTAATGTTGCAATTCATGGCAATTTTTATCTTTCTTCATACAATCATCTCCCAACTTCGGCAACTAAATTGGCATTCCTGTGTGTTTTATTCTCTAAACAGTAAATCATGGCAATTAAAAAAGAAATAAATCACAGAAAAAAACAGAAAATGTCGCAAGATTCGGGCAATATAGGCAAGGTGTATTTTACCTCTAAGAGTTATTTCCATTCATCTGTTGAAAAATGTCTCTGCAGATCTTCCACTATTTTGTCAATTCCATTAGTTATACCACATGATCTTTCCAATCTCATATAGGTACATTCTTTACCAAATTTACATAGTATGTATGTCTTTAGTTTTCTCTTTGTCTCATATTTTATACTGAGCTATGGAGCAAGAAGTCTACAGACATCCAATCATAAAACTGCCCGAGTTTTGATATGTCAAAACTTTTGAAACAGTCTGTTATACTAGAGTCTAATGAGGTTTATTTTTCTGATGAAACACAGGTATAAAAAAAAACGAAATGAGATAATGGGCAAGGAAAATAAATCTGGAGCCATAAAAAGACAACTATTTTTCTGTAAGAGGCATAAAATTGAGAAAAATATTGCAATAACACAACACAAACATGCGTGTTAAAGTTTCAGAACAATGCAAGGCGGGGTTCATATTGGAAACAGAATAAAAACTAGGAAGAAACACCAATTTTCAGACCCATCAGGAAACAAGACAATGTTTGTACAGTAGTTTTGTAGTTTATAAAAATCCTGCAAATAAGATACCCCCGCTAATTCATCCCTTGCCTTGACTACTACAATCTTCTACTCAATAGTCTTAGGTTTTCTCGATTTGTCTATAATGAATGCAGTGGCGAGGTTCATCTTCCTGTCCACCTGCACCTCCTATGCTTTCCCCTTCTGTCAGTCCCTACATTGGATTCCCATAAGATATAGGGCTTAATTTAAAACTCTGGTACTTGTTTACGAATCTCTATTCTCAAATCTCCTGTGTGTCCAGTTGTCTGGTTTCACTTATGTGTTTGTTCGTCCCCCCACTGTTCGAGTAATTTGTTGGCACTTAATAAATAATAATAATAATAATTAAGCAATCAGTTCCCTAAATGATTGCACAGTAGTTTTGAAGTTTCTAAAAATCCAGCAAAAAAGATACCCCGGCGAAATTAACTGTTGTCTTTGGCAAAATAGAATTCCTCTCCCATAGATAACAAGCACTACGACTGATCAAACAAGTCCATCCCGTGGGTCACTTCAACCAACAGATCAAAGTCTATTCTATAAAACAAGAACATGCTTAGACAGTAATGGATGATCAGTGTGATCCAGTTCTAAATGGAATTTGGTCAAGTTGCTTGATTGTGCACTTTATTATTATATATTTGTAATCTGTCTGTGTCCCAGTAGTGTGTGGAGCTACTGTCTCTACTTAGGTGCGGATGACAGTTGTTTCAGCCAAGGAGGGATGCAAAATGGACTTCTGGGACATTGTCTGTGTGAGTGGAGGTTAAAGAGCAGAAGGGATTTTTTTGAGCAGCAGTATATTATGGCTCTGGTGTAAACAGAGCTCCATGCCAGATTCAGTTCATTGATAAGAAATATCCATGAGTGCCATTTTGTCAAGTAAAACTCCAACTCCCTGCTTGACCAGCTTCAGTCTGATTTCCACATTTGTCATGCTGTCAAAACAGCTCTGACCAAAGTATCCAATGATTTAATTGCTGCAAAATATAGTGGTCACTACTCTATCCTAATTCTCCTTGACCTTTCTGCTGCTTTCGACACTGTTGATCATCAACAACTTCTTATCATCCTCGGTAAACTCAGTCTACAAGACACTGCTCTCACCTGGATCTCCTCCTGTCTCTCTGCATCTTCTCCCCAATCCCTCTCTGTTGGTGTTTTCTTAAGTTCTGTCCTTGGTCCCCTACTGTTCTCGATCTATACTGCATCCCTTGATAAACTCATCAGCTCCTTTGGCTTCCAATATCATTTCAATGCGAATGACACACAAATCTATCTGTCCTCTCCTGATCTCTTGCCGCCCCTATTGATTTGTATCTGTGACTGCATCTCTGTGATTTTTCAACTGGATGGCTACTCATTTCCTTAAATTTGATTTGTCCAAAACAGAATTTTTTCTCTTTGGTCCCTCAAGACTATTCCTGTGTCTTTCTCCCTCCAGCTCAATGGCACTACCATCTGCTCTACCTCACAGGCTCTCTGTCAAGGTGTTTTCTTTGACTCCAACTTCTCTTTCAGCCCTTGTGTCCAGTGAATTTCAAAATCCTTCTGCTTCCATCTCAAAAACATAGCGCACATTTGCCTTTATTTAATGCTATCAGCTCTCTACTACAATCCAACTACTACAATCCTCTACTCGGTGGTCTTACGTGTTCCCGGTTTGTCTAAAATAAATGCGGCAGCGAGGTTCATCTTCCTGTCCACTTGCACCTCCCACGCTTTCCCCCGCTGTCAGTCCCTACATTGGCTTCCCATAGGCTCAATTTAAAACCCTGGTACTGGCTTACAAATCTCTATTCTCAAATCTTCCCTGCATCCAACTGTCTGGTTACAATTACGTGCTTGTTCGTCCACCCACTGCACAGCGCTGCGGAATTTGTTGGCCCATAATAAATATCAATATTAATAATAATCAAACGACCAGCTGCCTAAATGCTTGCATGGTTGGCTGCTTTATCTTAAAGGGAAACTGTCACTTCCCAGGTTTTTTTTAACATTCTGTCTCTTTACCCATGAAGAACATACATGTATTTGTGAGGTGTGAAATAAAAAAAAAATAAAAATAGTATAATTCCACACCTGTTTATTCTGTACCTGAGCGTCTCCATCTTAGCTCCCTGTCAATCATCGTTATAAGGTATGTACTTTGCACCTTGTAGTTAGAATAGAGGAAGCATACAGAAAATTAGAGAAATTAAACAATGTTTGCCCTGGTTTTCCTTGTCTGAAATGGATTATGATGTCAAGTCTTATAATATAATTTAAAAAAATGTAATATTTCACATGGTGATTTTCAATGTTTTATGCAGCGGTGTAAATTCTAGAGAAGTGACCATCCCAAAAAATACATTTACATTTAAACCTTAAGTCCTATAAGTGCAAGGGTAATATATGTTAAATATATGTGCAGCTATATAGCAGCTAGTAGTGTTGTACTACTTATTAAAAATACAATAATTCTAAGTGCAATCTTTTTAATACTTATACGTGCAGCAGAAAGATTTTTAAAAAAAATGCTTATAGACATCCGAAAGAACAAACAACACTTGAAACTCACCGGTTTCTCTACTTGGTAAGCAAGCATGGGTGTTTAGTAAAAATATCCTAAAATCTGTACCTGTGTTGTAAAGTTCACAAAAAAAAACACATCTACTTAAGATGGCGGCATCGATCTGCACCGATCATTCTTACATTAAACGTTGCCTTTTTACAGTTTTTATTGCATGTAATACGGAAAGCTAGTGTAAAACTAATTTTCATAATGTATTTTTCTTGAATTATAAAGCCCTATGAATAATAGCAGTGCCTAGGACAAGGGTTACTGCCAAGTACACCTGTTAACGCTGTTTAAAAATAAAAGTAAATGTATATATATATAACTGTATAACTTTTGCATTTACTTTACATCCCTTCTACTATAATGTATCATGTTAAGTGCTCAGCTCACTTATTAGTGCTACATAAAGAAAATATGATGACATTGTATAAAAGCTGCACTTAATGTGCCTTCCTCTGCTATAATATTCTGTAAAGTGCTAAGTACGTTTGCTAGTGGTAGATAAGTAAACGTAAAAAATATTCTATGGAATCTTTTATCCCATTTGGAAAAAAATATAATTTTCTAAAGTGGCAGCTAGGTGGCAGAGTTACCTCACTCTATAAAAAAAATAGATGTTCATAGCGCGATTATAAATTCTATCAGCATGAAAAAGGACACAGGTTAAGCATGGAATAGAAATGCGTTATTATCCCAGGTTCGACATTTGGTGACGGCTGAAATGTTACATTCCATTTTGATAGCTGTATGATACAGTCATGTTGATGTATAAATTAAGTATATGATTAATTGGACATTTAACACACATATTTTCTGGTTTTTAATAAATATATGCAGGAAATGCCAGCTCTGTCATTACTGCGTAATGAGAGGCTGGGTGCACAATTCACTAAATCTCCTGCTCTGCATCCCCTGCTTAAGGACCCATTTATTAATTCCTGCTAAGTACAAAATCAACTAAATGTCTTTCTGCTGGGTTAGCAGTTAATTACAAATAAGACCCACTTCCCAGCTCTTAATGCCAATAGAAAGCAGCTAATTTTAGTCCTTTTTATTGCAATAATTTAACTGTTGATTGCTCAAGGATTAACGTTGCCAAATCTATATATTTTCAAGATGCTTAGGAATTCATTGTTTACTTGGGCCCCTATATGGGCCTGGGGCTCTGGTTCTGTCTGCGAAGGGGCCCATCTCTGTGAGCCAGGTACTTCAGCTTTGTCCCTGATCCAACAGGTAGATCAAAACCTCTCAGTGCTTGGTCCTGCACCCCTCCCTTTGTCAAGGGAGGGAGCGGAGTGGTCTGCACCTCTATTAGGTGCAGATCTCTTTCAAGTGTTACCTTGTGAATATAAATGACCGTAGGTAGAACTTTAAATCATTTACTGAGTGAAATATTAAATGGAACTCTCAAAGTGGTCTGCACCCAATAGACATACAGACCATAATGCTACCCCACTAGACCCCCTGGGAACCAGTTTCCCCAGTGTGATCTCCACTGGACCTTCAGGGATAACTCCACTTTGCTGCCAAAAGGTAAGCAGGAGTGGGACAATAAAACCCTCACTACACATCACAGCTCCCCCCCCCCCATCCCCACAGTCAGTTTATTGCTTTTTAAATCAATATATATTAGGATTCCTGATCTGATTATATCTGCACCAGAAATTATTTCTGCAATAATTTATATAAGTAGCAAAAAAATGAGAAAACAATATACCGGTAATAAAGGTATACAAAAAAACAAAACAATACAAAACAACATTTTTTTTCCATAGACATTCATTGGTAAAACAGCATTCAGGGTGCTGTCAGATATGGTCTGAATCATTATGACAGTGATGAATCTTAGCTCCCTGCAGCATAGGTCAGAGGCCCACTCAATGAACATTTTGGCCTTTTCCTCTTCTAAATTAGATGCCTTGATATATTGTTGATTCCATTTCACCCCTCCAATTGCTGCCCTCCTTCTCTAATGGCATGACATCAATTAGTGCAAATTTGCTGTGTTGCTGTGTTGTCATACTATACTACCTGGAGTGGTCAGTAAGATCCTACTGAGTCAGACCGAGTTAGAGAGCATTAAACCATCACTTCTAAGGTTTATATATGTATAATAGTATAATAACTTGTATATTTAACAGACATAGAGTCACGGATGTTGGAGAAAATGCCACCCCTAGCAATCTCACCCAAGATTCTGCCTTTTGATTGGCCTACAGGTCCCAGAGCCTGTTAAAGAAGCAGCCAATGCTGGGAACCAGGGTCTCTGAAATGTGCATGATACATATATATATATATATATATATTTTTTTTTTCTAATATGAACAAACCCTATGACATTCTCCCCCTCACTTTTCATTAACACACACCCTGTATACCACATCTTTTTTTCACATCCCAGTCACTTGCACCTATCCTGTGCATTATTTAATTAATTGTAATAATCAATCAAAAAAACATACAAAACATATATCTACAGTATCTTCAGATCAGCTTAATTTTTTTCTTAATTGTGCTTAATCTCCACTAACCTCAAAAAAGGAAAGGAGAATAAATACAGTGTAATACCGTTTATTGAACATTATGCAAATCTGAATTAAAAATTTGTAAATTTAAAGTTGTATTAACATTTACAGCCTCACTGGAAAAGCTTACCACTCCAGGATCTGCATACAAGTCCCTGTTTCCTTACCCCGGTGCAGGCTGCGACTGGTCAGCATGGCGGTTCAGCCCTGCCCCCCATGGCCAAAATTTTAGTTAAATGGTCTGACGTCATTATGGTCATAGCTATATAGAATAGTGGACAAAGGACCATGAGGATTGTTGTCTCTCTCTGTTCTCCGACTATGAAGACCAGTGCTTTCCAAACTATGTGTCACAACACTTTATTGTGTCACCTGTAGTGGTGTGTCACTCAAGCAGGCCCGGTAACCCTTCAGCTCTAATGGTGTCTGGGTCTGTCTTGGTAATTGGGCCGTCCAGGCAGACACAGTAATGGATTATAAATAAAGACAGTATTTTTAATTTCTTGTTTCACTTTTCCACTGAGCCACATTGGTTTCAAATTATTTATTTTATGTTTATTACACAATAATACATACTGAGAAATTTACCTTTTTGATATTTGTTGGAAGATATTCTATTTATACTTAGTTTTCTTTTCACTAAAGAGTTTATGCCAATCAATATATTGTAAAGTTCCCCTTAATTTATTGAAATTGACCTTTTTAAAATAATATGTTTTAGTATACCACATGGGCTTTTTATTTTTTATTTTTTTGAGTTTATTTCAAAGGACACTACATTGTGATCACTATTTCCCAAGTGCTCACCTTCTTGAATGTTGGTCAAAAGATCAACATTGTGTGTAAGAACCAGGTTCAGACAAGCTTCCTTTCTAGTTGGTGCTTGTACAAGTTGTGAAATGAAGGTGTCATTTAACAAGTTCAAAAAATTAATTCCCTTTGCTGAACTTCTAATCCCTCTGTCCCAGTTTATGTCCGTGTAATTAAAATCTCCAATAATTAATGTGCTACCCAGATTTGCAGCTTTCTCAATTTGCTCAAACAGCTGTTGTTCCTCATCAATATTAACATTAGATGGTTTCTAACATATCCCAATCAATAATTGATTTCCCTTCTTTTGCCCCAAGCAGATATTTACCCATAAAGCTTCTACATTTTCCTCATCACCTTCTATTTGGTTAAGATTTGGCTTTAACTCATGGTTGACATACAAACATACCCCACCACCTTTCCTGTTTTTTCTATCCTTCCTAAATAGTTTGTACCCATTTAAGTTAAGTGCCCCGTCATGTGTCTCATCCCACCATCTTTTAGTCATGCCTATTATGTCATATTGTTTAGTGTATGCTATTGCCTCTAGTTCCCCCATTTTGTTATTTAGGCTCCTTGCATTAATAAGCATATATTTAATATTATCATGAGTCACTTGTATGTTTTGTGATTTTTTTTTAATCAATTTTAAATACCTCCTCTGTTCTGAGCTTGCCCCCCCCCCATCTCCAACCCACTTATACTGAACTAAAGCCTATCTCAATTTTCTAGATTGCCATGACCCTCCCCCCTACTACTTGTTTAAAATCTCCTCCAACCTTCTAGGCATACTGTCCCCCAGCACTGCAGACCCTCTCCCGTTTAGGTGCAATCCTTTACTTTTATAAAAGTTGTACCCAAGCACAAAGTCAGTCCAGTGCTCTAATAACCCAAAACCCTCCTTACTGCACCAAGACTTGAGCCACACATTGACCTCTTAATCTCCCGCTGTATTTCCACTGTAGTGAGTGGCACAGGTAATATCTCAGAAAATACCACCTTGGAGGTCCTTTTCTTAAGTTTTTTTTTATCTTAGTCTAACTTTGTCATTGGTACCAATATGGACCATGACTGCTGGGTCATCTACAGCTCTTCCCAATAATCCATCTACTCTGTCAGCAACATGCCGGACCAGAGCACCCGGGAGACAGCAAACTGTCCTGTTGAGTGGATCAGAGTGGCAGATTACCCTATCTACTCTCCTACCACCACAACATGTCTAGCCTTCCTTACATTTTCACCCCAACCCGTACTAGAGGGGCTGTTCGAAGGAACAGCTTCCTATACTACAGCTACTTCTGAGCTGATGCTCACATCTTCACTCAAATGGGCAAATCTGCTAAGTTGCACAAACTCGGACTTGCTAGCCCTTTCCTCTTCCCTCCCCCCTGCTACCATGCCCCAGTGTCACCTAGCTACATGCCTGTTCCCCATCTGTCTTATCTTCTCCTACTCCACTACCTGTCCCTACTAAACTCTGCTCAGTCAGCAGCAGAATCCTCTCAAGATTGTCGATCTCCCTCAATGTTGCAATTTTCTTCTCCGGATCTCCAATCTGAGCTTCCAGAGAAGCCACTCGCACACACCTGTCACAAAGGTATGGACCATGGACAGGTACATCCAAGCATGCATACATACAACAAGATGTGCATTGAGTCAAACCAACAATCTTGCTAACACTAATTTCCCCAGATACAGGACAGTAAACAATTACCTTGCTGTTTTAAACCCCTTGTTAGTTTAAACTCGTGTTTTTTAACTCCTACTTGAAAGCTTGTCTGTGCGTCAGTGTGAGCTTGTCCATTGTGAGATTATCTGTAGGTCAGTGTAAGCTTCTCAGTGTGAGCTTGTCAATAGTGATCTTGTCTATAGGTCAGTGGGAGCTTGTCTAAAGTGAGCATGTCTGTAGGTCAGTGTGAGCTTGTCAGTAAGTCAGTTTGAGCTAGTCAATGTGAGCTTGTCTGTAGGTCAGTGTGAGTTTGTCAATAGTGATCTTGTCTATAGGTCAGTGGGAGCTTGTCTATAGTGAGCTTGTCTGTAGTTCAGTTTGAACTAGTCCATGTGAACTTGTCTGTATATGGCCCATTTCAGCTTGTCAGTAAGTCAGTGTGAGCTTGTCTGTAGGTCAGTGTGAGTTTGTCAGTGTGAGCTTTATGTAGGTCAATGTGAGCTTATCTATAGTGAGCTTGTCTGTGTTAATAATCTGATCGGCAGCACACGTGGTCCTATGCCCAAAACAGATGCAGGGCGTTTGGTGCTTTGGCCGGTCAACTTTCAGGAGCTCCTGCGGCTGCAATACAGGGTGCTCTGGATGGCTCTTGACAGCGTTTGTTCACCTTTATCTCAGGCACCTTCCCTCCAAAAAGCGATTTCCTGGCGGATTTCAAAGTGGTTGAAAACCGCAAACCAAGTGTCCAGGAAATGTAGGGTCACCTCATGCCGAAAACAGTTCCATAACATTCGTGGCTAAGTCCTGCTGAGGTGACTGGGAACCCACAAAGTCCTCATTACAAATTTAGTTCCGTAACGATCACGGCTAAGTACCGCTGAGGACAATTTGTGGGTTTGGTTCATGTGAACGGTCACCGGAGAGCCAGCTTTCGGTTCCATTCACATGAAGGGAAAGTGCCAAACCAGGGGCACCCAGGGTAAGCTACTAATGGCAGCTGGGCAGGCCAGAGGCTCCTCTGGCACTGCAAGCAGAAGGGAAGGGGGAGTGGCTGGCCTGCTCTGCAGACAGCCAGCCACCATGCACACTGTAACGCAGCCGCCGGATATGACTTCACATGCTGTATGCGCATATCCAGTTGCCGGCGTGGACAAATGCTTAGCGGTCTTGTGGCCATTGGAGCACGCGATCGGCCATGTTAGGGCAAACAGAAAACACACAGGAAAGGTCTTTCCTGTCTTGTGGCTGGTCCCAGCAACAGCACAATGTGGCCCCTGGGCAGGCGGGCCGCAAAGATAGTAATTGTGGGCCGCAAGTTTCACACGCTTTCCCTAAATGGTTCTGAGTTATAGGAAAATAATATTGGAGAAGAACTTATAAGCAGCTATATAGACAACTGACTATGCAACAATGGGCAGTATCAGGTAGCAGCTGCTAAGATCAGTAAAAAACTTGCGGCCCACAATGACTATCTTTGCGGCCCGCTTGCCCAGGGGCCACATTGTGCTGTTGCTGTGACCAGCCACAAGACAGAAATTAGATATCGCCAAACACAGAGGAAAGGGCCCTGTACTGTTAGAACAAATAAAAAAGATGTGTAATTGTCTGCTTAAGAAGGTTGTTATCACGACACTGAGGCACTGAGGCTGCTGGACGTTCTCTATCTTACAGCCACAGCGGCCACATCTGGAAGCAGGTAATACACTGTCCGCTGTGGGCTAGATTTGTTTTAGGGTTCACATATCTTGCCCATAATGCTGATCAAGCAACGCACTCACGCACGCATGTTCTGACATCACATGACCGCAATTGGCAATTTAGAGACGTTTTTAGAATATATCAACTCATTTTCAATTATTCTCAGTGCCGTGTTGTGGTTTCCTGCTTGGTTATCCGAAAGCACTTTATTTTTTATCGATTCTTGTGTATTTTGACCTTTGCTTCTACTTTGACTATGCTGACTTCTACATCGCTTGATCTTTGGCTTGTCTAACGTTTACATACCTTTTATTTCCCTGACCTCGGCTTGTCCTGTACTTTTCTATTAGTCTAAGGTCCTGAAAGTTGTGTTATCAGATTTTTGACAGATTATTAAACAACATTTTGATGTTCTTTTGGAAAAACACAATATTCAAGGACATAATTAATTAATATGAGGGATAACAGCTTGTTGATCGAAGGAGAAATGTAACTTCTATTTGGGAGTCAAGAAATACGTTTCTTTCCAAATTTGTGGTAATATTGGAAATTGCTTCTAAATGAGTGTTCTCCTTCCTTTGAGACAACTGCAGCAATACAGGTGTGTGAAAAACTGAACCTGATTGGACTTCTGGAGCCTTTTTTGGCGTATATAACTTTGAACTCAGAATGATAAAAAGGCTGAGTCAACTGTGAACATGTAGCAGTACTTACCCTCTCCAGGGGCCGGCCGGGGACCTCTGTTCTCGCCGCGCGCGGTCCTGCTTCTGCACGAGCCGTGCGCGGGTCATCCTACGGTGAAATCAGGAAGGCGGGCAGTGACCGCGAGAAGCGGTCACGTGTCCCGCCTGACTCTAAGAACGCACTGCGTGTCTCGGGCATGCTCTTAAAGGGACAGTGGGAGCCGAAATTTGAAACGGTCTCCCATTGGCCCCTGTCATGCCACATTCCCCATACACTCATGTTTTGGGGTTGTGGATATGACAGGGGCCAATCAAAGTGAAGTCTAGGGTATTTATACTCACCTGTTCCTTAGTACCTTGCCCTATCGTGGTTTCTGTTCAGTTCCCTTTAGTGCTTGTATCGTTCAGTTGTTTTTTTGGTGCTGGATCTTGGCTTTGTTCCTGACTCCGCTTTCTCTTTATCCTTGCTTGTCTTGTCCGCCGGTTTGCTCTCCTGTGTACCAGTCCTTGGCTTGTTCTAGTTCACGCTGTCTCTCTGTCCCCTTGACCTCGGCTTGTTCTGGACTCTGTCTTTTTTTATTGTCCCCGTCTAGTCCGGCCATTCTAAGGTCCGGTAAGACGTATCTTGTTTTCTTGCCTCTAGACTATCTGGACTATTCTTGCGTATTGGGGTATATTACCGTGACAGAACATTAATGAAGCCTGCAACTCTGTACTGTGGCAGATAGCTTCTTTAATTGTTGAGTTATCTGTGACATAAGCTGCTACCATTATTTATTTGCAAGTGTATTTTTTCTCTTGTTTTGTTATGATAGTAAGAAGAAGAAATAATTTAATTAATCATATTCAGACCAATAAGCTACAAAAAATTCCATAACAAAAGAATGTTGAATATAATTTGTCATGAAAAAACATGGACTCAAAAAATATAAGCAAAAATTACATATTTTTTTTTTAATAATTTGCATTATGTCTATTTTTTTGCTGGCATGTAATTTTGTTGCTAATATTCCAGTTTTAAGTTTTTGTTTTGCAGAATTTTCTTTATTAGGAGAAATTAAACCATTTCTGTTACCATCTGAGGTCTTTGTATAATTTACAAAAAAACATGATGGCAACTGCTGTGCTGGCAGCGCCGGTGGTTGAGGAGAATGAGAGATTTACTTACCTGAACCTGTACTTCACAGCGAATGCCATACTCTTCCTGCTCATTCTCTCTAGCAAATGGCAAGAGAGTACAAAACTGAGGTCTACGGAGGATCCTGTGTATGTTGCTGTATTGTGCTTGTGTTATGTATTTGTGCTGCAGTTGCTTTGTAACTTTGTATTTGTGCATATGTGGGCTGTTATATTGTATATGTTCATGAGTGGGGTGTGGTTTTGTGTATGATACCTATGAACGTGGGCTGTGTATGCGGTCTGCTTGAGGAATTGTGTTTCTGGATATGTCACATTGTGTTTGGTAGTGTGTGTATGTGTGGGGCTGTTTATGGTATTGCATATGAGAGGCTGCTTGTGGAGTTGTGTGCATGTATGTTGATTGTCAGTGGTATTGTGTTTGTGGGGACTGTGTGTTGGGTGTTTGTATTATATGTATGAGGGGAGGGTTATACTGCAGCTCTATGTATATGTAGCAGTGTGGATGGCTTCCCTGATATCCAGTGAGGACCAGACTGTCCAGGTATATGTCAAGGGCAGGAGCAGTGATAGCTGCTGTGGGCTGCTCTACTCCAGTGTCTATTCCAAGTTCACAACTGCGGGGAGGAAGTGCTCTGAGATCACTTCCTCTAAGAGCTCCAATGCGTAAATTGAGAATTGTTCCTTACCACCTGCATTTATCGCTCAGGTCTCCTGATAGGTTAGAGCTTGTTTATCTCTAGCACCTTGAGTGCTGTGCAAAGTCACATCAGGTGCCATGCATGGCACACGTGCCATAGGTTGCTGACCCCTGCAATACATTGTGATAAGATATGAAATTATAATTATCAACAAAGATATAAAAGTAGACTTTAGTATACAGGAAAATACAACAATGAACTGTACATGGAAACCTGGCATAATCTGGCAACATGGGGGAAATATTTGGTCTAGGGGATTTGAGGAACACATTATCATCAGACACACACAGAGCTGACATAAGGGATACATTTCTAGAAGACACACAGAGTTGCTATTGGATGGCACAATAGCACCAGACACACATAGTGCTGATATTGAAACTGAACTCTGCTAGCTTATGTTTACGCCAGTACCAAGAGGTTAGGGTTTCTCCATGTTGACCTCGGTACAAATCTTGTTGAGTAAGAAAAATGTTCTCTTATTTTATAAAGATTTTTTGGTAAATCGGATGAAACCAAACATTGTTTAAGATGCAAATGCACTGAATATATTATTTTATATGGATCAACACATAAGATAGTAAAGCTTTTCACTCTTGCATGTTCACTTCAAAGAAACTCAGTAAGTGAAATTACTGTAATGTGTCCAAGTTTCAATAAGGGCATTCACTAAATAAATGAATATGTAAATATTTGATAACTACATGACACTTATGGAAACACATTGAGTAGATAAAGATCACAGTGTAAGGATTGAAATCACATATCTGGAATCTGGAAAAAAAACCTCCCAGGTGGGAATTAAACTCATAACTTTTGCTTTAAAAGTTCAGCGCATTACCTCTACACTACCTCATAGTGTATTAGTTTGCAAAGAGGTTTTAAACCTTTGAAATATCATACACTGCGTATCCAATTCAAACACCCTACTGGGCATTAATGGGGCACTTTAAAAACCACCACTAGGGGTATACTAAGCATGTCTGAGGTGCTCTCTGATTGGCCAGATTTCAAAATTGACCTTCATTCTACACATGCCAAGTTGCCCTCAAAAGCTTATCCAGACTGTCATCATTCATTATCAGTGAACTTGCCGAGAACATGCCCCATACATTTTGTGGGGAGAATTGAAATTGAGGGGGAGGGGAGGGGGTAGAGAAAGGAGAAGGAAAGAGAGGGTGGAGAGGGAGGTAGTCTAGGGGATGAGGAGGGGGTGACCCTTGATTATCCTGCTGGAACGGTAGGTGGCCTTGCATGTGTAAGGAAAGACGTCCAGCAAGCAACTTCGGTCGCCGAGTTGTTGTTCGTTCTCTTGGTAGGACCAGATCCAGTCAGCGCCGCACCACGGATGCAGTTCCTTACTACCATCAGCCATTAATTGTATGGATATCTGTGTGGGTGATGTATGTGTCCCAGAGGTGTCTTGCCTTTGCAATTGTAGGTCTTAGACCAAATTGGTGTTGGTGCATAGCTTCATATGTCCAATTGAGTGCAATTTGGTTTATCAAATGCATATGCGACGGTATGTCCCTAGATTTCCAATGTCTTGCTATTAGGATATGTACTGAAGTGAGCGTATGGTATATCAACGCCCGGTGAGTTTTGGACGTTCTCTCAGGGAGCACATACAGAAGGCACAGTGCAGGGTTTTTGTCTACCTGGTGGCCGAGCAGGTCCGATATGATTTTGAGGGCTTGTGTCCAGAGAGGGGCTAATGTGGGACATGACCTCCATATGTGGATCATCGTGCCTACCTCTCTTTCACAACGCCAACACACATTCGTGGAGGCGGGCCATATTTTGTGTATTTTTTCGGGTACTAAATACCAATGGTATAACATTTTCCGTTGCATTTCCAAGTGTTGGGCGCACGATGTGATTCCTTTATGTAAGCTCTTTTCCACTGCTCCGGGCTTAACTTGGTGTCTAATTCTATGTGCCATGCTGTTTTGTAGTGCTCGAGTGTTGTTGGCTGGCTGTGGAGGAGTAAGTGATAGCACGTAGAGAGAGGTTTTATGATGGGTTTATGTGATAGGCACATATTTTCAAACCGTGAGGTTGGCGCGCTCAAAACTTTTTCGGGATTGGTGGATGGATTGTTTGTTAGTAGAGATTTGATTTGGAGGTAAGGGAATAGGAATTTTGTGGGTAGATCAAATTGTTCCTGTAGGCATGGGAAAGTTTTGAGGTGTCCCCCTTGGTATAAGTGGGGATTATCAAGCTTATAGATTGTAAAGGAGCTGCCATAGGTATTTTTGGATGGTTAACCAGCGTTTTCCTCAACCCCTCCCAGGTGTCAACAAGTAACCGAGTAGTTGGGAGGCCCGGGAATGGTTTTGGCCTCCGGGCATTGTCAATCCAGAAGATCGGGCCTACGTGGTTCATTTTAAGCCAAAAGGCCTCTATTTCTGTCCATTGAGGGATATAGTGGGAGTCGTGTGCCGCTAGCATAGTGCTCAATAGTGCTACTTTATGGTATATGTATAGGTTGGGGACGCCTAGGCCACCTTCCGTAACTGGCCTGTGTAAGATTTTAGCGGCTATACGGCTTTTTTTTTGCTGCCATGTGAATTTCATAAATAAAGAGGTGACCGACTTGAGGTAGGTGATTGGTAAAGGTATTTGTAGTGTTCTAAAGAGGTATAACAGTTTGGGTAGCAGTGACATTTTGATTGCTGCTATGCGCCCCAACCATGAGAGGAATTTTCCTTCCCATGATCTCAGGGTGGTGTCAAAGTCCTTTAGGAGTCCTACATAATTTGCATGGAATAGTCCTGCAGGTCTTTTTGTAAGTTTGATTCCCAGGTATGTTAAGTGGTCTGACCTCCAATCTAGAGGAAATGCCTCTTTTAGCCTATCTCTTGCAGCCTTTGCCACTCCTATCGTCAGTGCTTGTGTTTTGGAAACATTCAATTTATAGTAAGAGTGGTGGCCAAACAGATCGATCTGTCGCATTAAATTGGGCATGGTCACGAATAGTTGTGTCAAAGTGAGAAGGATGTCATCAGCAAATATGTTGAGTTTGAATTCTTTTGTGCCCAAGGGGATCCCATGAATGTTCGGGTCTGATCTAATTTTGGATGCAAGTGGCTCTAAGGCCAGCACATAGAGCATAGGGGAGAGAGGGCATCACTGCCTAGAGCCATTGGTGATGTTTATTTTTCGGGACGGGAATCCTGCATAGACGACCTGTGCAGAAGGTGCGCTGTATAAGGCATCTACTGCAGCAATGAATTGCGTAGGGAAGCCGAATTTGTGGAGGACAAAAATGTCCAGTTTAGCCTATCGAAGGCCTTCTCCGCATCTAGGGACACGAGCCTGTAATAGCTCTGTGGGTAACGAGTGTTTATCTATGGCGCGATTGAATAGAGTAGTCAGCGCAGGGGATAAGATGTCAGCGAAGAGGTGGTAATATGTGTTCGCGAATCCGTCAGAGCCTGGGGCTTTGCCTACTGGGAGAGTTTTAATTGTGTCTTTTATTTCCTGTTGGGTGATAGGGGCTGATAGGGCTTCTTTATGCTGTTGTGAAAGGGTTGGCAGGTTGGCATCCTGTAGGTATTCATCAATAGATGTGGGGGATGTCGAGGGCAGTAGTGGGTCGTTTGTAAGGAGGTATAAAGTTTCATAGTATGCGGCGAATTCGTCGCTTATAGCTTTCGGAGCCATTATCTTGTCTCCATTTGGTGTCCGTATATGTGCTATTTTGGACGTGGCCTGTCTGTCACGAAGTCTTTGGGCTAGTATTTTGCTCGCTCTATTACCCTGAGAGTAGTGTGTGGCTTTCAATTTCCTCAGTGAGTAGCCAACTTTGGTAAGCGCTAAAGTCCATATTTTATCCTGTGTTTCTGAGATTTGTTTTTGCAATATCGGGGACGGGTTGGTTTGGTTTAGTTTATTAAGGTCTTGCAGTTGTTTGTGCCAGATGACCTGATGGGCATGGGACGTCTGTTTGAGGTAGTGGGCCCGTTTTATCAGTTCCCCGCGTATTACTAGCTTGTGAGCTAGCCAGGTGTTTTCCGCCGAAATCTCTGGTGTGGTGTTTTCCGTAAAATAGTGTATGAGCATGTTTTCTATGTGTGGTTTTTGAACGTTTTATCATGTAGCAGTGTTTCGTTCAAGTGCCAAGGGCTTCTATTGTGGCTTTCGAATTTGTCTTTGAGTTCCATGGTGATAGGCGCATGGTCCGACCATGTAATTGTCGCTATGGAACATTTGAGTATCTGCGTTAAGTATTTCCCCTCAGTGAGGAACCTGTCGATTCTGGTGTCGGAGTTTTGAACCGATGAGAAGTATGTAAAGTCTTTTTCTGCGGGGTGGAGGACCCTCCATGCGTCATAGAGGTTATGTTCGTCTAGTAGTTTTTGGTATGTTTTGCATTGCCGTCTGGCTGGAGTGTGCCCTTGTGTTCTCGATCCCGCGGATGAGTCTAAGTCAGGGTCCAAGGTGTGGTTAAAATCTCCACATATTATCAACATTCCTTTCTGGATATGCGCTATTTTAGCTAGTATTCTGTGGAGAAAGTTAGGTTGTTCTGAGTTGGGTGCGTATACGTTTACTATTGTGTATGTAATATCATTGATGGTGCAGATCAGTGTTATATAACGCCCTTCCTCATCTATGACTAGTGTATGTTCTGTGAATGCTACTCGGTTGCTTATGAGCACAGAGACCCCTTTTGTTTTGGATTTTGCTGTAGCGTGATGTTGGTATGGGTATGCTAGAGGTTTAAGGTTGAGTGGTTTGGTGAGGTGTGTCTCCTGGAGACATACAATGTCAGGTTGGGATTTTTTAAGGTCTTGGAGTAGGAGGTGGTATTTGACAGGGGTGTTCAGCACCCTGACATTGTAGCTATATATTTTCATAAAGGGAAGGCCTATAAGAAACGCTAAAGACGTTGCTTGTAGTGTAATGTTTGTATATTTCCCGGGTGACCCTGTGTGATCTGGAGGTTGAGTCTATAGTGGAGTATATAGATAATGATGGGGTGTGGTGTATACTTCCGTTTAAGACGTGTAGTGGCTGAGGAGTTTTCGCGTGGCAGACATCCGTGGTGGGTTGAGTTCCTTCTTGGGGCTTCCGTTCTGGCACCCAAGCCTGGAGTTTACGTTGGGAGCATCCCCTCATAGGGTCTGGGTTGTACTAGGGAAGGAAGGGAAGGTAGGAAGTTAATACAGAGGAAAAGGAGAAACAGTGCGGACAGGACCGCAGAGCCCATATTGGGCTGAGTACCCAGGGTGGGTGCTACTGGGGTTGGCAATGTGAAGAAAATAAACACAACAACTTGGACGATTAGCCCTTAATTATTTCTAAACAATTCTGCAATATCATATAGTTTTTTCTTTAGAATAGAGAAGTTACAAACAAAAATTATAGATTTGAAGAGGTGTCGAATCCATAAGTCAGGTCAGATGGGGGTACACCCCAACCTGTGGTTAGCTTTGCCTGTAATAGGATGATAGCCCTGTTGTGGCATGACCTTTGGCAAAGTGTATCTGGTGTTAAGAGGAGTGTCCTGGGAGCATCGTGCGTGTGTGCAACTATTTAGTTGCTCTGCCTGACTGTGTCTACCCTCAGTAGTAATTATTCTTCCCTTCTCCCTTGTTGGGTATGCTAATTAATATATGGGTGTGGGTTGTCTCTGTGCGTGTTTTTTTTTTTTTTTGTGGTTGCATATGTGAGAGTGAGGTGTGTGAGATGCGCTATGAGGGGCGTAGGATCATATACTTATACCAGATAGATATGTTCACAATCAGGAAGAATAGTTTCTCAGTCTTGAATCTGTAACACCCATGGCTGGGTACGAGGTAGTTCAGGGAGGGTTATCTTTTCGCCTTCTTCCATTCTTGTTCGAGTCGCTGAGGCGAGGTTTGACGCTCAGGTTGTTTGCGGACAGGTAGGCCCCATTGCTTCAGGGCCTTCAATCCTTCATCTGGTGTCGTCGCGTGGGTGAAGGCGCCATTGCGCTAGATGATCAGGTGTACCGGGTGCCCCCACCTATAGGGGATCCTGTGTTCCCGCAGAGTGACAGTGATCTCTTTGAAGTCCCTGCGCCGTTGTAGGGTGGCCGCTGAGAGGTCTGCATATATCTGGAGCTGGTTATATTGTGCTGAAAAGTGTGTGCAGTTTCTAGCCGCTTTTAGTATGGCCTCTTTGACATGATAGTAGTGTAGGTGAGTCAGCGTGTCCCTTGCTGTGTCTGCGGGCAGGAACTTTGGTTTGGCTACACGGTGAGCTCGGCCCAGAAGAATCATGTCTGTCGGTATGTCCGGTATAAGGCTCTTGAAAAAGCCTGTCAGGAATTCAGGTAAGTCGGCCTGCATTACTGTTTCCGGTATTCCTCTTACTCTCAGGTTTTGCCGCTGTGAACTGTCTTCGAGATCAGAGAGCTTGCTTTTCCAGGGCTTGAACGTGGTCCGCCAGGTCATTGTGGGCTTCTGCATATTCGCCCATGCGCTGCTCCACGTGGGCAGTCCTTTCGCCCAGGTCCTGGATGTCTTTGCTGAGTGCAGTAACCGATGCTTGAATTTTGTTCAGCAGTTTATCGGACATTTCGTCCAGGCATGCTCTCAGAATTTCTTGCGTGACGGGAAGATTCCCTGGGTCGGGTGAGTGTTGCAGGGGGAGAGTGTCGTTTCCGCCGCCATCTTGATCAGCCTCATGTTGGCCCTGGGCTTTGTTTGGTGCTGATCGTGCCATAAAGAAGCCTGATTTGTCTCCACGTTTAGGGTTTTTCTTACCCTTTAGTTGTGCCATGCTCAAGGGGCGAGTGGGGGCAGTTTGTAACTGCTTATTTGCTGGGTTTAGTCGCTTTTCGGGCTAATCTCGGAGCGGAGCTCTAGTGCTGTGCGTCCATCCGCTTCAGCGTTCAGGCCACGCCCCCGCCAGCAAAATATTTTTTTAAATGTATTTTGACAAAAATTACCTGGTGTCCTAAGTGTCCCTATGGACGAGCCTCCACTGCTACGAACACTCCTGTAAAATAATATCATTAGTGCCCCCACATCCAGCAAATTGCTCATTAACCTGGGTGCAGATTGGGTATTAGTTTTAACTGCTTCAGTGTTGAATTCTTAGAAAATTCATTAGAGGCAGTATAATTTATAGGTAATTCCCCCATGCAGATTGTTGTTTTTATTAAAATAATATCTACACACTGCGATGGGATTCACCTACAGCATCACAATAATAATGACAGGGAGTATTTTACGAAATAAATATGGAAATGCAGCTGTGAAATGCCTTGTGAAAAAATACTATAGAAGGATTAACTATTGGGCAAAGGAAAGGGATATGAAATGAATGGTAGTTATCAGCATAGACGCAGGAAAAGGGATTCTTTTGAGGTGCATGATACATGTTTACAGCTAATTTACTAACTATGGGTTTTGCTTTTTCAAATTGGCTCATCCGAATCATTTTGGTCAGATAAGTACACAAAGTCCATATGAAACAAAGAAAAAACTGATTTCAGGACCTTTTATAAACAAAAGCAGAAGAGTAAATATTATACTGAGTGGATTATGGGAACAATACAAGTTTTAATTTACAGAACAATGGCAATCAAACACTAGCACCAAATAAAATGAGAATTGGTGTTAGTTTAAGGTAAACTTTGAAATTTATTTTAAATTTAAGGCCAACATATTAAAATTGGAAAACAATCCAAGTCAGCTATGCTTCCACCTCAGGTATTCTGGCCTACAATTAGAAATTCAATTCTAATCTTCAACGGTTCTCACTTCAGCGAATAATAATAATTACATATTTATAATAATTACATATTTGAACCTAAAAACATAGTTGACTATGAAATCTTTCCAGCTAGGCTATTTTTGCCTGATATTAGAAATTCACTTAAAATTCCTAACAGTTTATACTTTTATTTGAATTTTGTTTGCATTTCCGCAATGAAATGTCCTCGGTGACCAGTCCAGGTTTGTTCACTGACAATAAAGCGTGTTGAAAATCTCTAAATCTATCTGTAAATGGCCACACCTTCAATGTGAATATCCAAAACTACCACTATACCGTCTAAAAAAATCAGCCCACCCTACTGTCATGATTTCGGCGTATATTTTCTGTCATTTTGCTCCCACTTTTAGGGACACTAGGGAACTGTCCCCAGAAAGAGAAACTCAGGGCACATAACCCCACCCAACTAACCCACCCAAATTTCCCTGGAACTTTATAATTTCATTATGTATGTGTTCATTACGTATAGTATTTTAATGTAACACTATGGCATTAGGAATACAAAATTGTTTTCCTAACACTAGAATCTCCCTCTGCCCTTAGGTTCTTGTCTGCCCACCTTGTGTTGAAGGGGTTACAAAAAAATAATTAGCTCTCCTCTGCCAATGATAGTTGCTGTTTGCTCTTCTATGGGATTCTTTTGAGTGATGGGATGTGGGTAAGTTTGATTGGTAATCTAAATTGAACTTTACTTAAGCTCCACCCATTGCCAAGTATTAAAGAGCAATTTTAAAAAATACTTTTTGCGTGACAGAGCAACTTTAGTGAATAACCCAAAAAGATGTATAGGACTAGGAAAAACCCACAATTCTAATTATTAGTAAGACATATAACTGCTCTAGGCACATGATATAGTCATTTAGAAGGCGCTAGTCCAGGTTTCACAAAAGTCAATGCTCACTGCAACACTCAATATGTTCCAAATACAAACTGAATCAAGAACCAAACTTTACATAAGACTAGACGTCAGTCCAGTGTGGGGTAGAGTGTCTATTCCGGAGGTTCTTTGGCCCTTGCCTAGGTGGTAGGCCTGATCTTGCAGGGTCTCTGTTGCGATGGGATACCACTTTTAGCTGGGTCTTTCGCGCTGGGTTGTGGCCTCTTATGTGGCCTCGTCTCTTTCTGCATCATTTTTGGACTCTGGCTGTCGGAGGGAGTGTGCACCCTTGTTGGATGCTTGCCAGCCCCACCATGGGAATGTGGTTAGTAGGTTTGTTTATCTGGGCTTGCTGCTCCCTAAGTGCCATCTTCTCCCAGAATTTTGCAAATAGCATGTCGAGCTTGGCGAGGAGGTCAGGCCTCTCTGTGGGTCGGGCGCGTGTGGCGGATGCCATCTTGCCAGAGTTCGCCTCTTCCCGCTGTTGATGGTGCTCTATCTTGGGGCTTTAGCAGGTAGGTATTCCGTCAGGCTTTGACCGGGGTAACCACCACCGGTCCGGGGGGGGGGGGGCAGGGTGTTTGTGTGGCTGCCCTTCCGATGGAGGGTCGGGGAGAGCGGCCGCCTCCCCGTGGTCCCCTCACCTCTAGGTCGCGTCTGGCCAGCTCAGGCTCCCAGTCTCCGAGGGGCTTAAGTCAGGTATCAGGCTTGTCACCAGGTCGCATATAGCTCAGTTAGCGCTTCCCGGTTTTGGTTTGCTGCTCGGATTTGGCGATTATCAGCAGTTTTATGGCTCCTTAGACAGGAGCCCTGCTTGCATGCGACCACTCGGCTCGCTGGCTTGGCCCCGCCCCCCAAAAAGGATCTTTTTAAAGGATTGGGATTGTATTTGGAATGTGTTCTTCCAGCACAGTGTGATTACTTTAGAATTTCTCATCTCCTATTTTCTTGATTGCCTAGTATAGTCTGCAGCAGCTCCCTGTGTATGATCTCCTGCCCTGTTATTTAAAGTTTCATCATACAGAGGAAGCTGCTGCAGACTCTACCAGTAGGATATAAGAAACTCTAGATTAAATACACTATGCAAGAAGTCAAGTTTAAACATTGAAACTAGTTTTTCAGGAAGTGTGTAGTGAGGTGTATAAGTCCCAGACAATGGAGGTGTGGCTAAGGTTGTGTGAAAAAGTAATCTAACTCCTAAATGAAGAAAACTGAGGCATGAGGCATTATCTATACAGTAAAACCACTTAATTAAGCTAAAGTTGCTTTAGTGCTTCAAGTGTCATTTTAAATTATTATAAGAAATACCCTAGAATAGTGTAGATTCTGATTAGTGTTGAAAAGGATAACACAGCCTTTCATTGGTTTTGTCCCTTTAATTTCCTGATTAAAGTAATATTATTTCAGGTCTAAAATTAGCAACGAATTGAACGGTTGACAGAAGTGTGTTGAAGTCGAAAGAGCAAGTATTTTTCTGACATTTAGGGTATAAAGCTTCGACTGAAACAGAAAGGTCTTGGGATGTCTTCTGGGAGTAAAATAGATTGATTTATGATTTTAACAAGTGCTACTTTGGAAATCTGAGACTGAACGTTCAGAGTCATAAAAGAGTATTAATCTTCATTAGAGTCGCTCTAAATGGACATTTGAACCACGGGTCTGATTCTTTGCTAATTGATTACAGAACCTATGAGTGCCTGTCCACAGGTATACCAGTTACAGATAGTTTAGATTTAGTTGTTTAATATTTAATCTGAAAAGGGAATTAGAGTATTAAAATAATTGTAGTGACGAGAGATAACAAAGATTATTTAAATAGACTTCTGTTTTTTAATTATCACGTTATGTAAATATTCATTTACATTAAAACATGCAAAATGAACCACTTCACTGACTAAATCGAGTATAAATGTTTTTATTTTCATGTATTTTGCTAAATTACATTTAATCCATAAAGCCCTACTCAACCTCATTTTTATTCTAATGATTAGCAGCCTGTATAGGAATGCCTGTAAATTTGCTGAAAATATAAGCTCACCCACTGCTTCCAAGTTATAAAGGAAGTTTTGATAGGTCCAATCATTCCTACAGTCAGGGTTAGGGAGGAGTGAGTGGACTCTACCATTTCACTGATAGCACTAGATAAACATTCCAGAGATTGCTATAGCAGTTTTAAATTGCTTAAAAATATGATTTATGATGACTGTATGTGGGCCTTATGCACAAATGCAGACTTATTTTTATCATTCACTTGCAATTGTTAGGAAGCTGTACTGCTAGTAATGCCTTCAGGGTAATCAAAATAGCTTTTAGCAATGTATTTAACCATTTTTATTTATTTATTTTTGTCACATCTACCATATGTAAGAAAACAATAGCATTTCTTCCTTTTACACTTACATGTATGACCTTTTGTGAAATATAGCAAGATAAATGTCACTTTTTTTTACTGCCTAAAGCTTTTAATTTTTCACATATTTATATAAAGGCTGAACAATTAAGTTTAACATTACAATTGTGTAAATTTTTTTTTTTTTTAATTCTTTGTTTTTGCAGTGCTTATAATGGTTACAGGCTTACATATGGTACCCCAACGGCATTCCATACGTTGATTGCTAAACATTTGTTACTGTCAGGATTTGAACCTGGGACCTTGGCAGCTCTGGTGCTTTGGCTTACCTCTGAGCCATCTCTCCGCTTCTGTTTCCTGTATCTAGCCCTGTCTAGTATTTAGTACTGAAGCTGGACATTTGTTGGAACTTCTCCTGTCACTCAAGTTACACCTGAGCCTGATGTCTCGTTAGCCAGGTATATAACACTGTCTCTCCCAGAAGGCAGTGTCAGTTCCTTGACTCTGGTGATCATCCTGCTGTTTCCTTTTATCCAGTTTGTTATTGACCTCTGGCTTCCTTTGACCCTTGGCTTCCTCGACTATTCTCCTGCTTTATTGTTCCTGTACCGCGTTTTGGATTTACCCTGCACAGCCCCCGTGCACCGACTCACAGGTCAGGTGAATTCTTGCCTGATCACCTTGGCCTGTGTTTTCTTGCAAGGGTGAGCATACTTCTCTGCCTGCCGGACTCCCACACCCAGGTAAGCCCTGACATAAGGAACTGACCTTTATGGAGTCCGCAGAGATGTGCTCACCCCTGCTCCAGCAAGTGTCTAGCCTGGCCCAGACTGTTTTGGAGCTACAGCGAGAAATTTTTTTTCTTAAAGGGACAGTACGTCCAGCCCTGGAACCTGTTTTTCCTGAACCATTTACAATTATGCCGGAGAGATTTGATGGCAACCAAGCTTCCTTCCTATGCTTTAAAGTGGATTGTGAATTGGTGTTTTCCCTGAAGCCTCGGACTTATGCCAATGATTTCATAAAGGTCCGAGCAGCTATAAACCTGCTGTCTGGAAAGATGAAACAATGGGCACACGATATGTTGCTGTCTCAGAATCCTGTCCTTGCGGGATGGGATGCTTTCATGTCTGCCATGGAAGCACACTGCAAGACTCCTAGCAAGACCGCTGTGCCTAAGCCACCACCACGTCCCAGAGGATCCCAGATTCCCAGAAACAGAGGGAACCTGTACCTATACGACAACCCCGTGTTGCCTCATTATGCTCCTGATCCTATGAAGGCCCCAGAGCAATCCTACCTTCCTCTCGACCCAGATGAACCTATGGAGATTGGATATATCGGGACTAGGTTGACCCTAACGGAGAGAGATCGTAGGAGAGCCCATGGCTTGTGCCTATATTGTGGAGAAAGAGGGCATTTCCTTTCTTTCTGCCCAATTCGTCCATCCAAGCAAAGACCCCTTCTATTGAGTGCCCTACGTACCCATCCCGTCGTCTCAGAAACTTCGTCTAGACGCTGCCAAGGTTTTTGCCAGTCATGTCCCCGTTATGTGACACAGAAGGGTACGCAAACTATGCTGTATGACTTACCCAGTGCTCCTGAGAAATCTGAACCTTCGCCGGTAGAGACTTTTGTTAAAGCTGGTACTATCATCCCTTCTTGTCAACCTAAAGAGGAGTTACTTACCGTCTGTAATGGTGACGTACAGAGGGAAAAAGGTTCAGAGAAGAAGACTCCTGGGATCAAGTTACCTGCCACTTGCATTGTATCCATTGCCAGCCCTAACCTCTCTCCAGTAGTACCTGAAAATGCTAATTGTTTGGGGAAGAACGATCCTCCTCCTGGCTGTACCTATGCCTCTAATGGGACACTAGTCCGGAAGGAGCACTTGCAAACATTTGAGAAGGCCCTTATAGCTATGTCCTCCGATCCTGCTGGCAAAACCAAAAACAAGAAGTCAAAGAAGTGACCTCCTGGGCCGTACTTGTTTTTGCCTTTCTTGTTTTTTTTTTTTTCTCGCCTGGAGGCGTCTTTGACGAGGGGGTAATGTCAGGATTTGAACCTGGGACCTTGGCAGCTCTGGTGCTTTGGCTTACCTCTGAGCCATCTCTCCGCTTCTGTTTCCTTTATCTAGCCCTGTCTAGTATTTAGTACTGAAGCTGGACATTTGTTGGAACTTCTCCTGTCACTCAAGTTACACCTGAGCCTGATGTCTCGTTAGCCAGGTATATAACACTGCCTCTCCCAGAAGGCAGTGTCAGTTCCTTGACTCTGGTGATCATCCTGCTGTTTCCTGTTATCCAGTTTGTTATTGACCTCTGGCTTGGTACACCGATTATCCTGACTTCTGGCTTCCTTTGACCCTTGGCTTCCTCGACTATTCTCCTGCTTTATTGTTCCTGTACCGCGTTTTGGATTTACCCTGCACAGCCCCCGTGCACCGACTCACAGGTCAGGTGAATTCTTGCCTGATCACCTTGGCCTGTGTTTTTCTTGCAAGGGTGAGCATACTTCTCTGCCTGCCGGACTCCCACACCCAGGTAAGCCCTGACAGTTACAGTGGGTAGTAGATAGACAAAGCACTTTTTTTGTTTGATATTACATAGTAAACAGGCTTAAACGTAGATTGAGATTACAATTAAAATAAAAAAGAAACATTCTAGAGCTTGAATAGTTAAGACAGTACGCTTGGTATCAATATGCTAGATTCAGGTAACTTAAAACTAAATAAACATCGACCATAAGGCTCTAGTAATGTGTTTGTCAAGTCATAAACATGAGTAAAATAGTGAGCGAGTGTAGTAGCTTACGCGATGTGTGTGTCAAGGGCAATACTCATTTTATCAGAGTGCTAAACAGAAGAATACAGTCGCTTACTCTAAGGCTATTGTAAATAATCTTTAGGTTTGAGAGGCAAATGAGTGATGTGTTAGAGGCTAGGATACATTTTAAGGTTGTATACTTTCAGCAGCACAAGGGCACACTCTGGAGTGTAGGCGTCTTGTAGCCCTCTCGACTGTGTATGTCAAATTCAGCCCACCCCAACACGGCAGGGGAGAGGCGAGAGTCCCATTGTCCCCAGTGAGATTCCTCCCCTGCTCCAGAGCTTGGAACTTGCCTCGTTGGTTCGGTGAAACCCGATGGAGTGGCTGGCCCAGTCGCTTACTTTGTCATGCGTCTGTATCTGTAGTTTCCTGGCGGCGACTCTTGGTCTAGTGTGTCTCTGATACTGCCCTAGTGGGATAGACTGAGGAGCCCTGTAGACCTGCCGCGTGAGTTTGGCTTGGCGCTTTGCGTCTCTCCGCTTGTGTTTTGGAGGTCTTCTGTGTGATGACTTGGGGGCTTTCATCGTGGTGTTTGCTGGGGCCTGTAGCCCTCAACGGCCCTGGAGTTGGGTGCGCTGTGTTGAGGGCGGGTTTCCCGTTCTGCGTGCGACTTTTGGAAGGCCCTTTCCCTAGTCGGTGTTGGGCTCTCCCGCTTCCTGTGTTTGGTCTGGCTGTGGTAGCTGAAAATAGGCGCTGCAGCTTCTGCCAGAAGCGCTGAAAGATTTTGTTGAGCCTCAACTGGGGGTCTGCTGGGGGGGGGGGGGGGGGGTGAAGGAGTGCCACGGATCCAAACCCCTTCTCAGGGCTCAAGGGCCGCTTCCCCTCGTCTCCGTTCCAGGTAGGCCGCAGCAAGGGTCCCAGGTTCTCCGTTGGATTATCGCTCCGGAGCTGTGTCTGGTAGCTGCCCTGGGTCCCCCTGACCTTAATCACTCATGTGGGTTCTTTTGTTGGCCGTGTTCGCCGGGTTACAATGCTTAAATTTGCGATAAAGTCTGGAGCCCCGGCATTACACGCCTGGCTCGCTTGAAGGTCAGACTCGGCCCCCTACAATTGTGTAAATTTACAACATTTTAATTTTTATATGGCTGGCGCATTGTCGTATTTTGGGCTCTGGGACCCTTCACCCACCCTACATAAATTGAAACACAGAATGCATGGGTAAAATAATGGCAATTTTTTTTTAACTCTTTCAACACAAGGTGGGCAGACAAAAACCTAAGGACAGAGGGAGATTCTAGTGTTAGGAAAACAGGTTTGTATTCCTAATGCCATAGTGTTACATTAAAATACTATACGTAATGAACACATACATAATGAAATTATAAAGTTCCAGGGAAATTTGGGTGGGTTAGTTGGGTGGGGTTATGTGCCCTGAGTTTCTCTTTCTTGGGACAGTTCCCTAGTGTCCCTAAAAGTGGGAGCAAAATGACAGAAAATATACGCGGAAATCGTAGGGTGGGCTGATTTTTTTTTAGACAGTATAGTGGTAGTTTTGGATATTCACATTGAAGGTGCTCATTATCTTCAGACCAACTCAATGTCTGCTAAATATAAATGTCCAAATTCCACAAAAATGCATTCACTGATGTGGCCATTTACAGATAGATTTAGAGATTTCCAACACGCTTTATTGTCAGTGAACAAACCTTGTTTAACTCCCTCGGCTTGCTATCCAAGAAGAGATTAATAACCAAAATAACTTTACGTCTATGATAAATTCAACAAATCACCATTATAACACACAATCATAGCCAGGCATTTTAATTGCAAACCAGTCAAGCTTTTAATAAGGCAATTAAGTGCATAACTTTTTGGGGTCATGTAAACATTCTCTAAAACTTCAATGTTGCATGACTAATGGGGGGGGGGGGGGGGGAGATGAAGTGGTCTGTGTGCCTATAGTGTCCCTTTAAAAATATAAAATCATAAACATAAAATCATAAACACTGAATACTTAAAAATAAGGTGTTTAAAAAAGATAATTACAAAAAAAATAATTATGCAATTGATCTCTATGTCTGGCTAATAATATACAGAACAACATTGTAATTAACACAGTTCAATACATTATAAATGTGATGCAAATAATTTTTATCCTACCGAGGGATTTAACACTCTTCAGATACTTGATTGCTGTTCCATTGAAGTTGCAAATACATTTGGTACCCATTAAACCTTGTTCTATTCAATCTGTTCCCAAGAATTTAACCAACAATTATTCTCTACAATTGCCACACCATTGAAATAGGATTTTTGTGAACATAATTCTCTCCCCGCTCTTCTGAAATAACCCTGTTTCTATTTTGTGTTGATTTATACTTAACTGTTGAGCTGTTTTTTTTTTTTTTAAAGGCGATAAATAGGCAGACATAGCGGAACTCTCATACAGGGTGAAAATCGTCTCTTATCTAGGGGAAAAAAAACATTAGAAAACTATAATAGTGAATCATTTATGACAAACCACAAAAAAAAAAAATAAGTAGTTTGAACTATGAAATAATAGATGACATAAGGGAACAGAACAGATCTCAGAACAAGGAACATTACTTTAAATTATACAGTGTTTGAATGAAATGGCTATTCTAGTATCAAAGTATATAATTGTACAATTTGCTTGAATCTGACCAGAAATGATGTAGATTGTCGACATCACATTCTTCACTTGGGTTACTACCTGCAGTGCTCTGTTAGACTCCAGGATAACCTTTTTCAAAATGAGACTATGAAATGACAGGAAAAAGTTGACAAATAGCCTTCAAGTGGCGATTACTCGTCTGATCTGTCTACAAATGCATATATCTTCGTTGGAGGTAAAGTTGGACTGTGGACAAAATGTCCAGATGTACAATTAGCGATTCCCCAAAATAGGATTGACTTTGCAATTTCAAGACCTGTAACACAGCAAGGGTAATTGCCAGTACTGTGATATAGAACGAACCTTGTCTTTATTAATAGCTTATCAAAATACAAATAAAAATGAAGAATAAACAATACTGCAAACTCATGCAGTGCAAGCGTTCACCACTCAGTGTCTATATTTCAGAATTATATTTTTTTTTTAATTGCAAACCAATCAAGTTTGTACAATGAAGACTGCATTGAGATTTCCAAAAATGATCTGTTGAGGAATTTCTGATTTATCTTTTAGTAAATGATTAATACAATAATATTATTTAGTTATATATATGGAGCAGAGAGCGTAGCCCTTACATTTATTATATTGCATAGTTACATAGGCTTAAAGAGACATGCCTGCAACAAGTGCATCCTTTTTCACGTCTGTTTTTGCTTTTGGTCCAAAAGAAGGAAGCAAGAAAACAGTTTGCTGTTCCAATTTTGCAACAAACTAGGAAAATATTCCTTCTTGACCCCATATGGCAGTCAGATCTCGCCTAGGATCAAGAAGCTGTTAGCACACATATTAAAAATGATATGCCTGAATATTATGTTTTTACAAGTATTCATCCAGGTGCTGTTTAAACATTTGTACAGACCTCCTCAGGGAGAGAAATCCATATTTTTATTGTTCTTAATGTAAGAAAAATGAAATCTCCTTAGTTCCAGTCTAAATGTATGACCTCGTGTGCTATTTAAAGTCCTGTTTATGAATAGATTTCCAGACAATGGTTTGTATTCGTCACGAATATATTTGTAAAATGCTATCATATCTACTCTGAAAGATATGACTTAAATTTGATTTAAACGTGCAAACCTTTCTTCATAAGTAAAATGTTCTATTTCTTTCACTAATTTTGTAGCCCGTCTCTGCATTTTGTCTAGTGCCATAATATCCTTCTTTAGAACAGGTGCCCAAAATTGTACAGCATATTACCATTGATTTATGAAGAGGCGAAATTACATTTTTATCCTGAGAATTAATATCCCTTTTGTACATGAAATACATTACTAGCCTATTCTAGGAACTGCACTCTTCTAGGAACAGCTAACATACTGCGCAGAACCCTAAAATCATTTATATTCTTATTTTCCATCCAGATCAATTTCTTTTAGTTTGAACATTAACCTATTGTGTGGAACTGTATTCGAATGCTTTGGCAAAATCCAAGTAAATATAAGAAATAACAAAATATATTATGAGAATGGGCAACTCCAGGGACTTTTTATATAAGTTTTATTTTGGTAATTGAATAGCTATTTTCCCTTTTAATTCTATGGGGCATTACAATAAAATCACCAATAATACAATTATGTCATCCGCGGGACAGCAAAAATCTAACAGAGCATCATTTGGACTGAGGAATACTGTGGGCATTGTTGTCGCCCAGGAGTAGTGGGAGTTTGAGCGCAGGGCAAATTTTTGTTGTTTTGACCTGACGTCTACACCAGGCAGTGAAAGGGTTAAAAAAAACGTTGCTGAAATCAATTGTTGGACATTGCAGTTACTAGGCGCTCAACGCTGATGCTTAATCCCCGTCAGCAGTTTTTCCCAGTCCTGACAGACCAAAGCAACTGTCGTCAATACAATTAATTTCTTGCTATCAGTTCCCCTCTTTGTTCTTATATAACAGATTCACAGGGCTGCCGCAGCACACAGACAGATACGGTTAACATTCATGCTAATTTCGGCTGTATCCTTGATGGCTGAGCCAATGCAATTTATGCCTGTCTCGCTAACACACACTGCTATGTCAGGTCACAACATCAGACATTTTTACAAGATCTCCAATGTTTCCTATAAAAGGCAGAACGTCATTACGGAGAATATGAAGAAGCCCATATTGTATCTTTGCGAAATTGATCTGAACATCTCCTCTTCCCCCCCAAGTAAATGAAAATGTCCACAAAAAAAAAAATCCCCAATAAATAGACTGTACCGCTGGGTACTGGAGTGCAGCCAAGAGTTCTCTGTCGCAGACTAAAATTATAACGATCAGTTAACCTACAGAAAGTAACACTTGGTTTTGATTCATAAGAAATAACATCTGGTCCGTCAGCTCAGTATTATTTGTTTTCTGTGCTGAAACTTCACCTGCAAGCAGTAACAGAAGGTCAACATGTGATTTAAGGATGTACGGATTAAAGGTGCTCTGTTTTTTGGTGACACGCCATATGTAGCGTCTCTCTAAAACGCACATTTTTTTTCTTCTTCAGCGGCAAGAGATACAATGCTCCAGATGGTGCCAGCCAAATGATTGTGAGGTATGAGGATCCATTAATTGCCGAATACGATCCGGCTCACATTTCTTGTTTTTTTGCTTTGTTGTGACATATTAATTGTTCATTTGTTTCTTCTATGAAACGGTCATTTATATAAACATCTCAGACTTTTCTATGTAGTTTGTTTTATTGTTGCTTGGGCTGAAAGCCTCCTGAGAGGTAAAAAGATGGGCTTTAGCTATACTAGAAGGTCCCTCGAGAACCTTATCAATCAGGAAGAGTTCCCATCATTTGTTTGTGGGGATGCAGTGATTAACATAATGGAAGGTACACAAGGCACTTCCATGCACCTGAGAGGTCCCCCCATTTGCCACTTCCCTTACGAAGTATAGTACAAAGTCATAGCAACGCACCTCAGATGTTGTACATAATATATACTTTCTTGTACATCAGGTATACTTTTTCATATATTGGTTTTTGATTAGAGTCCTAACCAGTTGCTGTGTCAGTTTTGCATAAAATACATTCAAATCACTAGTTAAAGAACATTAAAACATTTTAGGAGCCTGCCCCCAACTCCAACACCTCACATAAAATATCCCCAGGCGGGATTATACTGCCCAGGCACATTAAGTAGAGCTAACTCTAGCCCTATACACTGTAAGTGCATTTCCTTTTTCTACTACCCACTCACACCAGAGATACTACACTATATCTTGTACCTTCTGCGTTTTATTTCATTACATTTCATTACATGTTTATCATCATCTGCAGGGCCGCCATCAGGGGGTGACAACCATGACCTTGTGCTTTGTCAGGGGCCCCAAAATTTAAGGCAATAGCCCCTCTTCCACCACATAGTTCTTATTTAGACCTGTGCCCCAGATTCTCACCTATTTTTGCATTGTTAAGTCTCCTCAATTATTAACTCTCTTCCCTGCTCCCTCATACTGCCCCTCTGTGTAAGAGATGAACGTTCGAGGAAATTACCTCATATTCCTGCACCATTATCTAGAAAAAGTAGAAATGTGTGCAATCTGTGCATGATACTCTATTAGTTAGATCACCGCGGCATAATAGGGACACAGCTGAAGAGTCACAGGTCCCATTCGATTATGGGATAGGGCAAATCAAAACCCCCTGTGATCCCTGTTCTAATTCCAAAGGCTGTGTTTTTAATTTCTCTCTTTTTTTTTTTTTCTTTCTAAATCAATCCCTTAGTTCCTAACATTTCGAATAGGCAAAGAAGGACACTTTAAATTTAGGGGTGTGATCAGGCGTGAGTTGTTATGAAAAATGCTTAGAAACTTACTAATAATGTATGCAAGTAAAATTACATTTTTATCGAGAACAATGTATCTTATTTACACAGGCTGATTTCTAAACACATTTATCGTAGTATAAAGACACATCACTGTGAGTATTATTCGTGTGGGGCTCTGTTATACACTAAGACACTTCAACAATAAGGAGCTTTAGGAAAACTGTGGCATTAGGATAGAAAAAGATGGACTGAAGAATTTGGGCCCAAAATATGGACTGTCCCTCCTAAATAGTGAAACTTTGGGGGTATACAAACCGCAGCTGGGCATTCCAAGGGTTACTGCAAGCATCATCACTACTACAGACCATTTTAGTTGTTATGATGCCAGGAGTACGTTGGTGTACATTAGTGAGAGAAAATATGCACATAATTAAATAGGTCCTTGCTCTGCCTGTATTCTAAAGGTATTCTAAAACTATTTTAAATGTAATAATAATTTCATCAAGCTTTGAAGGGAAATTGATTTTTTTTCTATATAAAGTATGTGTAAAAATAATGAGAAACTCACATCTTTAGTATATGACAGGATTCTTTACCCATATATATATGCTCCTTCGGACCGTGTATAAGACTGACAGTCTCTATTATCTTCCCTGCTTCTGTACAAGGTGTGTAGCGGTGATAAATATTGGGGGTTAGATTTAAACATTGACAGATCAAAAGTGCATCCTGTAATATATTAAATGTAGGGATGACACCTTATTAAAAAATCAATTTCCTTTCAAAACTTTATCTTAAAAAATATTTTAGGGTGGTAGTTGTCCTTTAAAGGGACACTATAGTCACCAGAACAACTACAGCTCATTGCATTTGTTCTGGTGAGCAGAATCATTTCCCTCAGGCTTTTTGCAGTACAGTAAACACTGAATTTTCAGAGAATTACAACCTAGGGCTATTCCACTGGTGAGTTTGATTCCTCTCACCTTGTACTTTATATTATACACAGAAAGCACTATGTTTTTAATGTTTGTATTTTTACAGATACATTGAACCTGTGCTGCTTTGATACATTTAAGTATATTCTGTGTGATATCACTTTGGGTGTATATTGTGTTGTATTTTATCTATTCCACTGGCTATTCCCCAGATGGCTTCTAGAAGTGCTTCCTGGGGCAGTGCTGCACAGTGTGCATTGTGCCTGTTGTATGCCCTTGTGTTGGATTGATTTTACTAGCAACATAAACAAGGGAACTAAAGACAAAACCTTGTTTTAACCCCTTAAAGGGATCCTATAGTGCCAGGAAAACAAAGCCGTTTTCCTGGCACTATAGGGTTAATAGGTCCCCCCCTCCCTCGCGGCCCCCCTCCCACAGGGCTGAAGGGGTTGAAACCTCTTCAACCACTTACCTGATGTCCCTCGGTGCTGGGTCATGCTCCGCCCATGCTCCCTCCCCGCCGACGTCTGGTGACGCTGGAGACCAAATGTGCATGCACGGCAATGGCCATGTGCACATTAGACCTCCCATAGGAAAGCATTATTCAATGCTTTCCAATGGGGAAAATCTGATGCTGGAGGTCTTCATGCAGAGCGTGAGGAAGTCCAGCGTCAGATAACAGACCAAAAGTTCGCTTGGATTCCAGAAGCCTTCAAAACAAAATAAAAACAAAACCTGCAATTTGGCCAGTGATAGTGTGTATGTGTATGTGCATATAAAAGGACTTAGATCATTTATATATATATATGAGCTAAGTACTTTTATTGAATTTATGAACTGTTTTATAACTTTTTAAAAACATTTATATTGGCATATTGGGGACTGCCTCACATTCATGCAGACCCCCTGCAGGCACAGCTGCAGACAGCCATTCCGGTCATGTGATCGTGAGGACCCTGCGATCACATGGCCTGGGAGGGACGAATCTGCCGGGACTGCCTAGGTTTTCAGACAGTCCCCAGGATCACGACTGCTGTCAGGGGATTGTCAGGGACCCAGTAAGTACTAAGGACGGCGGGCACGCTCTTTGGTGCCCGCCTGCATTTAGGACCGACCCCTTAACAACGGTACAGAACACCCGCCATCCATAAGGGGTTAAAGGGACATACCACTGCCGCAAAATAGAAAATCACAGTTTAGTAGATTTATCCCATATTAATACATGCATGTACTCACTGGGGGTATATATGAAAATAGCCGTCAAAAGCTGCAGTTCTAAAATGCTTTTTGCATTGATGAGTATTGTCAACCTGACTGCTATGTATATACTAGTACTACACATATACACAGTCCCTATTTTTCCAAACATGTATTCCTGACCCTATAGGGTTAAAACCACCATCTAGCCACCCTGGTCCCCTCATGCCTCCCTAAATATAGTAAAATCTTACTCATATTCAAGTCTGCAGCTGCCTTTTTTAGACCTGCCCACTGCCTGCTGACATCATCAGAAATGGTAGCCTGATCCAATCACAATGCTTCCCCATAGGATTGGCTGAGACTGACAAAGAGGCAGATCAGGGGCAGAGCCAGCACAATTAAAACACAGCCCTGGCTAATCAGCATCTCCTCATAGAGATGAATTGAATCAATTAAGCTCTATGAGGAAAGTTCATTGTTTGCATGCAGAGGGAGGAGACACTGAATGTTTGGATGCATTTTAGGCAGCCATGACCCAGGAAGGATCTCTAACAGCTATCTGAGGAGTGACCAGTGAAGTTATCACTAGGCTGTAATGTAAACACTGCATTTTTCTCTGAAAAGACAGTGTTTACAGCAATAAGCCTGCAGGTAATGATTCTACTCAACAGAACAAATTCAATAAACTGTAGTTGTTCTGGTGACTATAGTGTCCCTTTAAGTATTTTATGAAAACTATAGCACTCAGTAAAAAAAATAAAAACAGCTCCAGGGGAGAAGCTACACCTCTGGTACCTAGTTGTAATACCTTATAATGTGGAGGGTGTCATATTGAAACTCTTGCACATGACCACTTCAGAACACTGATGTTGTCAATGATGTCAGTGGTGCATGTAGTAACCTTTTAAGCTTTGAATGCAGCTTCTATTGGAAATATGAACTAATAACTTGCAAAGCTCATAAATCTTCTAATCTAATCGTACTCCTTTGCAAACGTGGATTACACTGTTGCCAATGGACTACCAATCTCAATGTTTTTCATTTTCTTAATGACATTTCACCCATAGGGTTAATATTTCCAGATGTTGTCTACAATTAGACAATTATATTACTCTTATCTGCGATATGTGTATTCTCTATGGTTATCCAAAGTAATTTGATGCAATAATAACACATTATAATGCAGAACTTGTTCTGCTCAGAGTCACAGGTTGCCGGGAGAGATCTAATTATAGACTGTTCTGTGCAGCAGCCAGTCAGAAGCCAAATACCTGTCTTGCTAAACTCGCAAGCAGAATACATTGTTCTTCATTCACTTAATGTTTCAGCATCCTGTTAGTAATATTCTCTGGAAGTGTCAGCATTTATGTGTGTGTGTGTGTGTTTTATATTATAATGGCTAGCATTTATTTTAAAGGAATTGAAACAAAGAAATAATTATATCTGCAAAAATCCAAATTTCAAACTCATTTTCATTGCTATATATATATATATATATATATATATATATATATATATATATATATATATATATATTTTTTTTTAATGACTTTATTTTATTTTATTTATTTTACCTTTGTAACCCATTGAAACCAAATGGAGCAAAGTACTGGAACAGCCCACTGAGTCTGTCTATCTGAAACATGCAATAGTGTAATGGAAAACGTAACTGACTTGGGTAATTTCTCTAATTTAGCTTTTTGGGCGAAAATTTTAAATTCACATATAACTAAGACAGAAAGCAGAGAAAGGAGGAGATCTTGGGCATGTGAGTGGCACTGAGAAACACTTCTGTATTATTATTATTATTATTATTATTGCCATTTATATAGCGCCAAACAGATTCCGTGACGCTTTACAATATTATGAGAGGGGGATTTAACTATAAATAGGACGATTACAAATAAACTTACAGGAACAATAGGTTGAAGAGGACCCTGCTCAATCGAGCTTACATTCTATAGGAGGTAGGGTGTAAAACACATTAGGACAGGAATTTGCAATCAAATAAGGTGGGCTGCCCTTTAGGAGAGGGCAAGAGACAGGTATGTGAGGTAGGGGTTAGTCTTGGAGGCCATAAGCTTTCCTAAAGAGATGGGTTTTAAGGCACTTCTTAAAAGATGCAAGACTAGGCAAGAGTCTGATGGCGGTAGGCAGGCTATTCCAAAGGAAGGGAGCCGCCCGCGAGAAGTCCTGCAAGCGCGAGTTGGCCGTACGGGTGCGGACAACGGACAGGAGGTGGTCACGGGCAGAGCAAAGAGACCGAGAAGGGACATACCTATGGATCTGTGAGGAGATAAAAGAGGGGCTAGAGTTGTTCAGTGCTTTATAGGTGTGAGTTAGTACCTTGAATTGACTCCTATAGCATACAGGAAGCCAATGTAAGGACTGGCAGAGGGGTGAGGTGTGAGAGAAACGACTAGAGAGGAAAATCAATCTAGCAGCAGCGTTCATTACGGACTGTAGGGGTGCAGTGCGGCTATTGGGAAGACCAATTGGGAGAGGGTTACAATAATCCATGCAGGAAATTACTAGAGCACGGACAAGCTCCTTGGTAGTATCTGGTGCAAGAAAGGGGCGGATGCGGGCTATGTTTTTAAGATGGAATCGACAGGATTTGGCAACAAGTGGTACATGTACATGTGCAAGTGGTGTGCCATTTGCGCCCAGGTACACCCTTGAGCAGTGCTCAATTGTCCTCAATCTCCCCCATTCTGTCACTATCTGCAATTATATACAAATTCGAAATGGCTCACTATCTGGTTGAAAATAACATTTATCATTTAACTTTGAAAACAATGCATATTACTAGATCATTTTTATTTAGGCAGCGTTCACCTGCTTACAAAATAAACAACAACAAAAACATAGTTAAGCCATGTTTCAGTTGTTATGAATTGAAATTACTATTTTGATTCTTGAGTTTCCAATAAACGTTCCTTTTTAAAAAAATACTAAAAACATACATACAAAAGATGGAGCTTCTGAATAATAGTTGAACAGATATTCTGTAAAATAAAATTATACAACAATAGTGCAATACAGTATTGATAAAAAGCTTAAAAAGTAAAATACAAGAGTGGTGTCACTCACAAGCCTGGAGTCTTACCTTCATATGACTTGGATGGTATGCGCCTTTGGACCATTCCAGGATGTCCAGATCCTTCTTCTCCAGAGTGTTCTGTGCTTTCTTAACCCTTAACCGGCTCAAGAATATGCAGATGCCAGGTCAAAGAGATAACTTTAAGAAAAAGTGCTTTATTGATCCAAATAAAAATTACACGATATAAAAACAATAAAAGTGTACCAGATAAGCTTCTGGGTAGGCTGTATAGTCCGTAACAGTGTCCAAAACGCATTTCGCCTGATAAAACAGGCTTCCTCAGTTGGCTGTGATGGATTCCGTTGGTTTCCTTTACTTTAAATAACCCGCTCGTTATTTGCGATCCGGATCTTCTTCCTGTTCTCTTTCTACTTACGGGTTTCGTATGGTGGAACGCAATGTGCGTTCCAGCGCAACTATTCGCGACGTCACTTCCGGGTGTGTTATCTTCAAACGAGCTGTGTCTATATTGGCTTGTTTTGAAAAGCGGAAAAACGTTTTTAAGATCAAACAGTCCAATTATATTTGGAACGCATTTGCGTTCCAGATTCCGAAATCCTTAATCTCTTCTTATACAGAACACAACAAATGGGTACACATTGCTCATATTCTATATGTGTTAGTCCAAGTACAGTTAATCTGCATCTATATGCATACTATACACATATTTACATGCATGTGTGTTTCTCATATTTGCATGCATGTATGTGTGTCTCTTATTAATATTTATTTTTATGAAAATCATTTCATACTACTAATAAAAAATATTTAAAAGAGCACATATATAAAATTCATGTTGAAAAAACATTAAAAGAGCACATGCTATAAAATGAATAATCTTTTACATCATAAAATTAGCATTCATAAAACACATCTTTACATGGTTTATAATAGAATTAATTTTAAAAGACATACTTAAAACCCAAAGAATAGAACAAGTGGTAAATGTATTGGTCTGGCTTAGGGTATATTTAACATATTAAGATATCTGAGAATAGACTCTATTTAAAATATATTGTTAATAAAAGATGGTATTAATTCATAAAATGGCATCATTCAAAATCGTTATTAAGCCCTTGCGGGGTCATAGTATTAAAGTTAAAAATGAATTTCATTTCTTCCATCCCTATTTTTTTTAATGTAATCCCCTCCTCTCCAGTCTTTTTTGACGAGTTTAATGGCACTAAAAAACATTCCTTCAGGGCTTTGGTTATGAGCTATTCTAAAATGATTTGAGACACTGTGTGTCTCCAATCCATTCTTTAAATTTCTTGTATGTTCTGCTATACTTGTGTTGAGGCATCGGCTTGTTTTGCCAACATATAGGAGGTTGCACGGACATTTTAAAATATAAATTACTCCTTTAGAGTAACACGTTAGGTGATCTTTAATTTGGAATTTTTGGTTTATAATGGGCTCCATATCTATTATGTGCCGTTTTTTGCTCTTGGTATTCCTGCATGCCAGGCATTGCCCACATCCATAGAAACCCTTGCTTATACTTAAAAAAATATTAATTGATGTTGTTTCTTTATTATTAGTTTGTACTAAAGTGCTTTTAAGATGTTTAGCTCCTCTATAAATTATTTTGGGGTTTTCTGGTAAAATGCCTTTAAGGATGGGATCATCTTGTAAAATATGCCAGTATTTATTTATAATTTTGTTTACTTTTCTATTATTTCCATTAAAACTGCAAATGAACGGAATGTTACTATTGCTCCATTTCTGGTCTTTCTTTTTATCCTTATATACTTGGAGTTTTTTTCTTGGTATTTTAAGGACATCCTCTAAAGCTGTCTGAAGTTTAGTTTCTTCATATCCTTTTTGTAGGAATTGAGTTTTAATCCTACCTGCCTGTGTTATATAATCCTGGTTATTTGTGCAGTTTCGTCTTATTCTCAGAAATTGACCTTTAGGGGCATTTGATAACCAAGGTGTGTGATGGCAGAGTTCCTTCCTAATATATCAATTTGCATCTACTTCTTTAAAATGGTTCTTGGTGATAATATTTGCATCTATTATGTTAATATCTAAGTCTAAAAAATTGATTCTTTCTGTGCTAATCTGTGCAGATAAAACAATATTCCATTTGTTGTTATTCAGGTATGCAATAAAAGAGTCCAGATCTGTACCGGTGCCTGTCCAGATAAAAAATATGTCATCTATGAAACGGCGATAACACACCAAGTTCGCCCCCCAAGGATGTCCCTGATATATAAATTGTTCTTCCCAATATGCCATGAACAAGTTAGCGTAGCTCGGGGCGAACTTGGTGCCCATCGCTGTCCCCCTAGTCTGAAGATAAAAAACATAATCAAACAAAAAAAATTGTTAAAATTAAACGAATACCTTCTAAAATAAATTGCACTTGTTCCTCTTTAAAATTATGTTTCTTTAAAAAATACTGCACAGCTTCTAATCCTTTCTCATGTGGTATGATGCTGTAGAGGGAGGTCACATCACATGTGACAAAAAATTTGCCATCTTTCCAAGTGATCTCCTCTAATAGTTGTAAAATGTGGATAGTATCGTTCAAGTAAGCAGGATTACGAATAACTAATGGTTGTAATAAGTGGTCTAAGTATTCCGATACTTTTGCTGAAATAGAGTCTATCCCTGATATAATGGGTCTTCCCGGTGGATTCTCCTTATTTTTATGCACCTTGGGTAGATGATAGTACACTGGTGTTTTAGGGTATGGAGTAGACAGATACTTGGCTTCATTTATTGTCAGGATTCCTTTTTCCAGTCCCTTCTCGATATAATCATCAAACTTCTTTTTGATGTCTTCATTTGGATTTTTGTCCAATTTTTGGTATGTACAGGGATCTGATAAAATTTGTTCTGCTTCTAGCAAATACTTATGTTTCGGGATGACTACTACACCTCCCCCCTTATCTGCTGGCTTGATTATTATCTCTTTATTCTGTTTTAATTCCTTCACTGCTCGCTTTTCACTACTCGACATATTTTGTTGATATTTGTTTAGTGGTTTAATTTTCCGTATCTCTTTCATCACCATTATTTCAAAAGTTTTGATCTCATCTGAAATGAGGTAGTTAGGGAAAAATTAGATTTTATTTTTAGATCTGTATGTACGTACTCTGATATGACTTCCTACTTAGGGAAGAGATGTCTAATAAATTTGTTGACATCTATATAGAAATCAAATGTATTCAAATCGGTTGGTTGGGGCAAATTTTAGACCTTTTTGTAGGACTTCAATTTCCCCTATGGGTAATTCTTGACCCGTTAGGTTGAAAATTCCTTCCAATTTACCTCGTTCCTCTCTTCTCTCTGTATCTCAGTTCTTCATCTTCTGTTTCTCCATTTTTTGGTACCGATCTCTGCCGTCTGCCTGGAGACTCCCATATTGTTATTTGTCGTGTTTGGTTTAATCTTTCCGTGGTTGGGTCCTTCCGAAAAAAAAGTAGATAAGGGTTCTTGTTTAGATGTATGTGGTAGTTCCTTCATTCTATCCAATCTATTTCTCTGTATGACTGGAGGATGTCTTTCATATTTTCTTCTTCCTTCTTCTTCATTCCATGTTGAGTTTCTGCTCTCCATTCTTCTCGGGAGGTTTGATTGAACTGCTTGGCTGTAATTCTTGTATTTGGAAGATCTTTGTGGGGGACAGTGATCCCTCTTATGGTCTCTCCATTGTGGGTAATCTAGTTCTTGCCTGGGGGAACGAACTTTCTCCTGACTTCTCATGGGCCTTTGGTCATATTCCACCGTTGGTTTATATTTATTTCATGTCTCTCATATCTAACTATTTTAAGTGAAACACAAGTGTATATACAAACGGAGTGGGACTAAGTGTGGTAACCCCTTACACCACTCTATAAAATACAAACATAAAATACATACAATGTAGTAGGTGGATCACACTTCTAGAATAATTCTGTAATATATAAAAAGTAATATAGTGTAATATGTCAATACAATTGTATAAATCGTGATGAGAGTCAGGTACTCACAAGCCTAGAGCCAAATTTTAACATATGGCTCTCATGGATGGCGCTGTGGGACTTTTTAGGATGTCCCTCTCCTATTCCCAGATCACCTTTTGGATGCTCCGGTTGAGTACAAATCCAGGTTCCACAACTTGAATTAGATCTTTCAGGAGAAAACTTTATTGCTCCCCAATGTGGAGTAAAAATGGATAAAAGTAAAGTGCAGATAAGAACAAAATAAATATATCATTTTTATTTTGTTCTTATTACAGAATTATTCTAGAAGTGTGATCCACCTACTACATTGTATATATCTAACTATTTGTCTATTTCTAGAGGGTGTTCTACTTTTTTTTTTCTTCTTTCTATATATCTCCTAGATTGGAAGTGATTATACTGCCTCCTGTGTGGTTCTTTTTCTTTATTATTGAACTGTGAGTTTTGTTTTTTTTGGGGCATTTTATGTTTCCCGTTTTATAATCATTAGTATCCCTCAAGTATTTATTCCTTTTTTATTTCAATCGTATCTTTTTTCAATTTTATCTACTTTATTTTTTTATGTCTTTCATTATTTGATTGTATATCTCAGGGTTAGTGGTCTCACTTATTTTGTCTTTCCAGTTCTTAATTTCTTTATCAAGTTGTAGCAGGGTTTCCTCTCTTCTATAAACTATGTATCCCATTGTGCTAAATGCAAAACCCACCAACACCCTGTTCCACCCTGCCATGAAACCTATGTCTACCCTATCAAAAGAGAGTTTTTTTGAAATCTCAGGACTCTGGGCGTGATTTGTTCCCTCACATATTTTTTCAAAGTAGCCACCTCCCATTTAATTTTAATTTCTTTAATGAGGGCCTTTTCCAAATTATATTTGCAGTTATCTGAGTCTATATAATTTGTTTTGTTTAAGGGATCGATTGTTGCAGCAAATATTTGATCTATATTGTTAATTGAATGTACTCTACATTCAGTGAGAGCCATATGACAATGATAATCAACTCCACCACTTCGTGCAAGGGGTTAAAAGTACAAATAATACAAAGAGATATGTGCACAATATGGAGGAGGGTGAACAAGAAGCTCTAACACCTAAAAGTGGTATCCCCTACACCACTTAAAAATAGATAATATACATACATAAAAAAGATGGAGCTTCTGAATAATAGTTCAACAGATATTCTGTAAAATAAAATGATACAACAAAAGCCTACAGAAACCACAGCACAGCCATACAGTTTAAGTTCACTTACTCCTTCCCTCCTCCCTATGTTCTTCTTACTGCCCCCATGCTCTTCTTACTCCTCCCCCTATGTTCTTCTTACTGCTCCCCCCTCCCCTCCCTATGTTCTTCTTACTGCCCCCATGTTCTTCTTACTCCTCCCCCTCCCTATGTTCTTCTAACTACTCCCCCCTCCCTGTGACCTTCTTACTCCCCTCCCCCTTCCCCTCCCGTTGTCCTTCTTACTCCCCTTCCCCCGTGTCCTTCTTACTCCCCTTCCCCGTGTCCTTCTTTCTCCCCCCTCACCCTCCCTGTGTCCTTCTTACTCCCCTCCCCCTCCCTGTGTCCTTCTTACTCCCCTCCCTGTGTCCTTACTCCCCTCCCCCTGTCCTTCTTACTCCCCCTCCCTATGTTCTATTCACATCCCCTTCCCTGTAGCGTGGCTGAGCTCCTCTTCCTCCTGGCTGTCAGTCCAGAAGTGAGCACTTAGTGTGCACTTCCTGTCAGTCCGGCCGGGAACAGGAAACTGAATCTCCTGTACCGCACGGTACCCGGCTGGACTGACAGGAGGAAGAGGATCTCGGCCACGCTACAGGGAAGGGGAGGACGGAAGTGACGAGAGAGGAGTGCTGCAGCCGCCTGAGGCTCTCTATAGAGCGCTCAGTGGGCTGCAGCCTTATAGGAAGCGCCGACCCTGCTTGGGGCCCCAGGCCAGCTCGGGGGCCCCAAGCAATTGCTTGGTTTGCCTGCCCGGTAGCGACGGGCCTGACTATAGCCACTACAGCAAGTTTCAGGCAAACCAAGGCCACCCATTGACTGTCTGGGAGAAGTAACATAATCTTCAATGAGTTGGAGTCTGTAAGACCTGGCATTAAGCAGTCTGTTAGAAATTACATTCCATTTCTCAACCAGGAATAAGAGAACTTTAAAAACTGTGAATAAAAGCAACAGATTGATTTTTTTTTTTTGCACTCCAGACATAATTCCGTGGTTGAGATATTATGGGCACTATTATTTTCCCTATCCCAAGCCTTTGAATGTCAGTGCATTTTGCTTACATTAAACCTCTTCAAAATAATAACTTCATTTTGACAATGGCTCTTGAAAACATCGGTAATGCGCTATTCAAAGTGTGTTGCTATGATGAAGAAATGGCCTGATAAGACAGTAAGTACAATAGATGTCAACAAAACGCCTGTAATTCTCCTTCAAACATGCTGCTGTATTCGCGCTTGAAGTGGAAAGCACAGGATATCAGACTATAATGTCCTGATATCACAAGGAGACAGTGAGGATTAAGGACTTTGTGGGCCTGTAGCAGAAGATTGTTAAGGGCCCTGTGCCGTTGTTAACATGATTGCAGCATCAGGCTGGCTGCGAACACACACACACACACACACACACACACACACGCGTAAATGTCATTATTATTTGTGTAAGCTGAGCAAATACATTTTCTTCATAATGTTTTCCTCGTTACTCATTTAGGTGATAGACAGTTATGGGATTTCAATCGACAGCTTATTTGCATCCTATTTGATAGGGAATACATTTTTTTTTTAATGAATTTAATTCAAGATATCAAGAAAAGTGGAACTTCGACAAGGGAATTACTAATTTTATAACTTGACATATTTTGCGTCGCATTTAACTCTCTTTACTGAACTCCAGCAGCACAGATTTAACAATAAAGTTTAAACAAATAAAAAACACAATGTTAGAGGGTAAAATAGCCCTCACCACTCTAACTCCTTCTTTCTTTGTTGCTCCTGCTGCACGTCAGATTAATTTGTTTCCTTATTCTTATATTGATTTACTGTTACTTTATTATGTACTAATTTACACTCCATATCACCCACCCTGTCCCTGTTCCTCTACTTATTCCTGTCTCCTTACAGGTCTGGGCTTCTCAGACCCTGGTGATCTGCTCCCAGTGCTTGCGCGTCGTGGGCGCCATTGCCGTGAACATGCCGTCTGTTATTGCTTGTTTTTCTGCTTCCAGGGTACTGTGGTGTTCAGTGGCGTACACACAACCCATGGGGCCCCGGTGCGAAAACTGATCCGTGGGCCCCCCCCCCCCGCGCTTACTCTGCGCGAACTGGCGGTGGGCACCTGGTCAGAGGGGTCACAGGGCTGCGACCCCTGCGACCGCGGTATGTACGCCAGTGCATGCAGATAGACATACACTTAAAGGACCACTACGGACACCCAGATCACATCAGCTCAATGAAGTGGTCTGGGTGCCAGGTCCCTCTAGTTTTAACCCTGCAGCTGAAAACATAGCAGTTTCAGAAAAACTGCTATGTTTCACTGAGGGTTAATCCAGCCTCTTGTGGCTGTCTCATTGACAGCCGCTAGAGGAGCTTCTGCGATTCTCACTGTGAAAATCACAGTGAGAAGACGCTGAACGTCCATAGGAAAGCATTGAGTAATGCTTTCCTATGGGTGGTTTGCATGCGCATTCGGAGCTGAGTGGCGGAGAGATCCCCAGCGCCAAGGGTGTCCGGGTCAAGGGTGCCCTCAGTAAGTGCTTAAGACATACACACTCTCATGAACAGACGCATACACACTAGCTAACAGACACACTCACTCACTCACTTACAAAACACACACTCACTAACAGACACACACAGTAACACACTCACTGACACACTAACACTAACACACACACACTAACACACACACACACACTATAACACTAACAGACACACACACACACACACACACACACTATAACACTAACAGACACACACTCTAACACTAACACACACACACACACACTCACTAACACACACACACACACTCACTAACACTAACATACACACACACTAACAGACACACACCCTCTCTAACACACACTAACACACACACACTATAACACTAACAGACACACACTCTAACACTAACAGACACACACTCTAACACTAACACACACACACTCACTAACACTAACAGACACACACACTCTCTAACACACTAACACACACACACTCACTAACACACACACACTCACTAACACACACACTCACTAACACTCACACACTCACTAACACACACACTCACTAACACTCACACACACACACTCACACACACTCACTAACACACACACACACACTCACTAACACACGCTCACTCACACACACACTCACTAACACACTCACTCACTCACACACACTTACTAACACTCACACACACACACACACACACACACACACACACTCACTAACGCACACACACTCACTAACGCACACACACTCACTCACACACACTCACTAAAACTCACTAACACACACAATCACTCACACACACACTCACTAACACACACACACTCACTAACACACATACACTCACTAACACTAACACACTCACACACACTTTTTTTTAAAATGTAATCCCCCCAGCCTCCCTTCCTTTAGAAGTGCTGAGGGGATTCCCTGGGGTCCAGTGGTGGTGGTGCTGCTGGGCGGGTTATCTGGCTGGCGGGCGGGCGCGCGCGAGGGAACACTTTCCCCTGGGTGCTCCCTCTTCAGCTCCCTCGCGCGCCGCGTACTGATACCGGAGCCGGAAGATGACGTCATCTTCCGGCTCCGGTATCAGAAGAGGGAGCACTCAGGGGAAAGTGCTCCCTCGTGCGCCCGCCAGCCCGGTGACCCGGTGACCTGTAAGCAGGGCCAGCCTCGGGGGGCCCAGAGGTGGCCGGCTCCTGGGCCCCCCAGGAGAGGAGGCTGGCCACAGTGGGTACATACCGGGTCGCAGGGCGGCCGGGCCCCCTGGTGGGCCGGGCCCGGTCACAGCCGCGACCCCTGCGACCCTGGTATGTACGCCACTGGTGGTGTTACTATGAGTGGTGGGAGTGTGGGGCGCACTGCTTATTTCTCCGGCAAGGCCGTGGCTCCATGGCCTCGCTAGGGTTACTTCCTGGCTGGTATTTTACCGGCACAGCCAGTATTTGAGGTTGTGTGGCCGGTGCTGGTTTTGCAAATATACCGACAATACAATTGCCAGTATTTTTCTGTGAGGAGCATGCTTTTGCAGTATCGGCATCGGCCACCAGGATGTGCAGTGTTCTCAGGCAGAGGTAAAAAGATTTGTTGGTGCCTGAGCTGTAGTGAAGAGGGTGGGATAGGAAATCACACAATTCAGCAGTCTGTGTGTGTGTATTCAGCAGTCTATGTGTGTATTCAGCAGTCTCTGTGTTTGTGTATATGTGTCTTCAGCAGTCTATGTGTATTTATCAGTCTGTGTGTGTATTCAGCAGTGTGTTTCTGAGTGTGTGTATGCATTCGTCAGTCTGTGTGTGTGTATTCAGCAGTCTCTGTGTGTGTATTCAGCAGTCTGTGTGTGTGTATTCAGCAGTCTGTGTGTGAGAGTATTCAGCAGTCTGAATTGATAAAGTGTGACAAATCTGAAGACAGAACCAAAAATAGAACTATAAGAGAGAAAGATGTAAGATGATAGACCGAGAGAAAAATCTAGGGAGACAGAGAAGCTAAGATGAAAAAAGAACAGACACGTAGATAAAATTGAGTTAGAGTGACAGGCAGAGATGAGAATAAACAAATACCATCTCTGTCTTTTTTATGGTCGGTGGGGTGGTTAAGGGAGATATGTACCCCCACATTCAACATTAAAAAACTTTGACCTTTTACAGTAAATCAGTTTTCCATGCTTTACATAATTTAAACAATTATATTAAGGTGTTTATACAACACAATCAAATGTTTCCTGATGGCTGTTTGTGTCCTTAACAGATTTGAGATTTTCTTTTTTCTTTTTTTTTTTTACTACTAAAAGGAATCCATGCGGAGGGCAAAGACAACACTTTCTGTTTATTTTATTCATGCTTTAAAAAAACAAACAAAAAAAAAACCCACACCGGATTCTTACCATTATCCAGCCAATTATGTATGTACCTATTGAGTTTACTATTCAGCCACAAATGCACAGCAGCGCTCTGCGTTTCCAAAATTATACGCTCAAACTGTTCGGAGGGCTCAGAGTTGACACTAGCAATGAGCTGCCATATTGCTTAATAATTAGTTAATTCCACTTGAGGATCATCATGGAGTCAGACCCAACAGAGATAACCATCTGTCCTGACAGCAAAGGAGGATACATCCTATTTTTTTGATGGCACAAATTTGTGTTTAAGGAATTAAGCCTGTAGGCCAGTTAAGCAATTTTGCACAGGCTGACGTTTTGAGACTGATAAATGGTTCTGTACAAGACTATTAAAAATGTTTATTCTGGGTACATATACTAGAACAGGGGTGCTCAAACTCCGGTCCCCCAGATGTTGCTGAACTACAACTCCCATGATTCTTTGAATTACATAGATAGCCAGTAAATCATGGGAGTTGTAGTTCAGCAACATCTGGGGGGCCGCAGTTTGAGGACCCCTGTACAAGAACAATCTAATGGTTAAAAAGGAATATCTGAGAAAGGGGCCCATTGTATTTACTTCTGTTGGTTCAGGTTAAGATTGACTTTGGCGCTTCGGCTGCTATAGACTTTTTAGTCCATCTGTCTACCTGAGGATCTTGGGAGTTGCAGTGTCCTAAATACAGAGTGCCAGTGTAGCGGATTGTATTAAGCCTGTCCTGTAATATTCATATAAGACTGCATTCTTTTTTTTTTTATCTGTGTAAATATGTAAAAGTTGTGTAATTTCGTATGTGGGTTCGGTAGTCTCATATGAATGAAACTACCAAACCATCAGACCACCCCAGTGAGAAGTGTGAGCCTCGTTAAGCATTCACACTTCTCACGAACCGCAGCTTAATGGGTAACTGTTAATGCCTGGGTGGCCGCTGTTCGGTATACCAACCACACGCGGCGGCCATCTTACGCATACAAATCTCAGCGGTGTTTGGTCGTCGAGTGTCTGAAACTCAAATCGGACACTCAGACAACCGAACACCGCTGAGACCTCCAAAATTCCGTAACTACCGAACGGAGGGACCAGACTACGGGGGGTACCAGAGTACCGAACAAGGTAACTACAATGATTGTAATATTAAGTGTGGATGGCAAGGATTGCTATATGTTTTTACTGCCGAAGGGAGACCGACCGCAGGGCCCAAACACATGGAACCCTTTTCGGATACTACCTCGTGTGCGGTCGGTCAAACTTCACCCTCCACCTAACTCCCGAACCCCTGGTCCGATCTGGGTGAATTTTGGAAATATTATTCACCCAGATCAGGGCTACCTGGCGGTACCCTAAGAATTAAGCTATCTACTGGTTTAGGGGTACATCCAGGTTTTGGGGAAATGTAAGGTACAAGTAATAGGATTATGAGTCACATTGAGAGGAGGAGATGTGTGGGAGTTAACTATTACTGTATTGGTTGATGTCCTAATGTTTGTAAAGCCCTCCCTTGCATGGGAGAAACTCTTAAAATGAGGCTGTGGGAATAAAAAGTTAGTTCTGCTCCTGATGCTGTGTGTCGTCCAGTTATTGGGAGTGCTGTTGGGATATTGTTGGATTATTTTGCCTGCTGGAATTACTACTCTATGGATTTATAATACTTGTTCATCAACTGGTTATTAAATCTGCCCACAGTCTTTGCAACCTGTTTCTCCTCATCTGGTTAGTTATATTATATGGACATGCTGCTTGGTGGTACTCATAATCAGCTCAAAACCTTGTGATGGCAGCTCATAGCTCATGTTGCTTTTGGTCATTTGTGGAGCCATCTGGAGATGAGAGTTGCCCATTGGGCCATCTAGCTACTCAAGTTTCTGTCCTCACTGACTTGTGTTTGGGATTTCCCTGTGAATGCTATCTAATATGATTTGCGCCTCGGTATCTTCATGGGCTCTTTCCAGGTATTCCCCTGTGTGCCAATACTTTTTAATACTATTTTTCTGTAAACTATTCCGATTGCAATATCCTCCAACATTGGTGCCATGAGATGTCAGTGGGAGGTGATAAGAAGGGCAGATCAGTGATGCAGTTTCATTACTGGCTCCACCAAAAGAGGCAGTACTATTCAGAAAGGATTCAGAACCATTCAGAAAGGAGGTAGATCTGTCTAAATTACTGGTGAATGTACACCAGGTCGCCTGACATTTTGGCAGGCCAGATCACTGACAGCAGACCATACAGGGAGCACTGTTTTAGTATTCTCTGCAGGGTCCTAGTGCACTGAATGCAACGTGACTGTGACGCTTGTGTTAAATTTTTTGGAGACAATTTCCTGGTGTCCCCAAAAGCGGGACACCAGAGGACAAAGCTGGAATGCAAGACAGTACCCGGAAATCAGAACTGTCCCTCCGAAATCGGAAAGGGTGGGAGTCATGCATAAATATATTTTTTTTGGCAACAGTAGCAAAGGTAACCTCAACTGCCGATTTTAGTGTACAAGTCATAACTGTGAATTTATAAACAATTTGTATATTTCAGTTTATAACCATGTATACTTTTCCAGATCATTTCCATGGATATTCCAAATGCCTCTGAGGAAAATAGTCAGTTCTCAATACCAGAGAATTGACTATTTT